>NW_022265996.1:95000-139995 GCF_002021735.2 Oncorhynchus kisutch | reverse complement strand
CTNNNCTCTCTCTCTCTCTCTCTCTCTCTCTCTCTCTCTCTCTCTCTCTCTCTCTCTCTCTCTCTCTCTCACTCTCTCCCCCATCTCTCTCTCTCTCTCTCTCCTCTCTCTCTCTCTCTCATCTCTCTCTCTCCTCTCCCCCCATCTCTCTCTCTCTCTCTCTCTCTCTCTCTCTCTCTCTCTCTCTCTCTCTCTCTCTCTCTCTCTCTCTCTCTCTCTCTCTCCCCCCTCTCTCTCTCTCTCTCTCTCTCTCTCTCTCTCTCTCTCTCTCTCTCTCTCTCTCTCTCTCTCTCTCTCTCTCTCTCTCTCTCTCTCTCTCTCTCTCTCTCTCTCCTCCCCCCCCCCCCCTCTCTCTCTCTCTGGAGACCTGGTTGTCACTGCGTTGTCTCTGGCCTGCCTCTCCAGTCAGCATAATAAACACAGCTGCAAGGTGTGTACTGTACGCACCAGGGTTTCCTCCCCTCATTGCACCTCCCTTCAGACAAACGAAGAAGAAGAAGAAGTGGGAGATAGGGATAGCATATGTACATGTTTATCACACGTTGAAGCAAACCTGGCCCAGGTTGCACGGTGAGTTACTTCACATTATAAAACTGGGCTGTTTCAAGCCCTGAATGCTGATTGGCTGACAGCCGCGATATATCAGACCGTATAGCACGGGTACGACAAAACATGTATTTTTTACTGCTTTAATACCGCGTGGAATCCACTTTGTAACAGCAACGAGGCACCTCTGGTGTGTGTGGTATATGACCAATATACCACGGCTAAGGGCTGTATCCAGGCACTCCGCGCTGCGTCTTGCCTAAGAACTTCCCTTAGCCGTGGTATATTTGCCATATACACCCCCCCCCCTCCCCTCCGCTTAAACATACCATGCATGTGCTCGAACACTGACTTACACTGTACATCCATCAACCTGTGTCAAACAATAAGCGATTCCTGCCACGGCTCCTCTGTCATCAGGGCTAATAAACTGAACAGCAGTCATTACGAGGGAACATGGCACATATTACAATTGCATTATGTTCCTGGGCAATACACTAGATTAATTTCCCCTCCAACATAATGTGTGTTTTATTGCTTCCAATAAGCATTTTTAATAAGCAAAGTGATAAGTGCTTCCCTTGTAAAACGTCTCCAATTAGCTAGCGTTAGTGGCGTCCTCAGAATGCCGCTAACTCCCATAACGAATTTAGCGTGCTAGACTAATGACCGCCCCCTCGCAACAAACACTTCCACCCCGACACAAATAACCTTGACAGTAAACAGGGCCTGTAAACAAGACCCCTACTACCTGAGGAGGACAAAGACAACTCCTCTTTGGAGACACTCTAGTTCCTGAGGAAGACAAAGACAACCCCTCTTTGGAGACACTCTAGTTCCTGAGGAGGACAAAGACAACTCCTCTTTGGAGACACTCTAGTTCCTGAGGAAGACAAAGACAACCCCTCTTTGGAGACACTCTAGTACCTGAGGAGGACAAAGACAACCCCTCTTTGGAGACACTCTAGTTCCTGAGGAAGACAAAGACAACCCCTCTTTGGAGACACTCTAGTTCCTGAGGAAGACAAAGACAACCCCTCTTTGGAGACACTCTAGTTCCTGAGGAAGACAAAGACAACCCCTCTTTGGAGACACTCTAGTTCCTGAGGAAGACAAAGACAACCTCTCTTTGGAGACACTCTAGTACCTGAGGAGGACAAAGACAACCCCTCTTTGGAGACACTCTAGTTCCTGAGGAAGACAAAGACAACCCCTCTTTGGAGACACTCTAGTTCCTGAGGAGGACAAAGACAACCACTCTTTGGAGACCAGAGACTGGAGTTTGGAGAACAGTATACTTGATCTCCATCCTAACCTAATGAGGGCAACAGTATTCTTGATCTCGATCCTAACCTAATGAGGGCAACAGTATTCTTGATCTCGATCCTAACCTAATGAGGGCAACAGTATTCTTGATCTCCATCCTAACCTAATGAGGGCAACAGTATTCTTGATCTCCATCCTAACCTAATGAGGGCAACTGTATACTTGATCTCCATCCTAACCTAATGAGGGCAACAGTATTCTTGATCTCCATCCTAACCTAATGAGGGGAACAGTATACTTGATCTCCATCCTAACCTAACGAGGGCAACAGTATTCTTGATCTCCATCCTAACCTAATGAGGGCAACAGTATTCTTGATCTCCATCCTAACCTAATGAGGGCAACAGTATACTTGATCTCCATCCTAACCTAATGAGGGCAACAGTATTCTTGATCTCCATCCTAACCTAATGAGGGCAACAGTATTCTTGATCTCCATCCTAACCTAATGAGGGCAACAGTATACTTGATCTCCATCCTAACCTAATGAGGGCAACAGTATACTTGATCTCCATCCTAACCTAATGAGGGCAACAGTATTCTTGATCTCCATCCTAACCTAATGAGGGCAACAGTATTCTTGATCTCCATCCTAACCTAATGAGGGCAACAGTATACTTGATCTCCATCCTAACCTAATGAGGGAAACAGTATTCTTGATCTCCATCCTAACCTAACGAGGGCAACAGTATACTTGATCTCCATCCTAACCTAATGAGGGCAACAGTATTCTTGATCTCCATCCTAACCTAACGAGGGCAACAGTATACTTGATCTCCATCCTAACCTAATGAGGGCAACAGTATTCTTGATCTCCATCCTAACCTAATGAGGGCAACAGTATTCTTGATCTCCATCCTAACCTAACGAGGGCAACAGTATTCTTGATCTCCATCCTAACCTAACGAGGGCAACAGTATACTTGATCTCCATCCTAACCTAATGAGGGCAACAGTATTCTTGATCTCCATCCTAACCTAATGAGGGCAACAGTATTCTTGATCTCCATCCTAACCTAACGAGGGCAACAGTATTCTTGATCTCCATCCTAACCTAACGAGGGCAACAGTATACTTGATCTCCATCCTAACCTAACGAGGGCAACAGTATTCTTGATCTCCATCCTAACCTCACGAGGGCATCAGTATACTTGATCTCCATCCTAACCTAATGAGGGCAACAGTATTCTTGATCTCCATCCTAACCTAATGAGGGCAACAGTATTCTTGATCTCCATCCTAACCTAATGAGGGCAACAGTATTCTTGATCTCCATCCTAACCTAATGAGGGCAACAGTATTCTTGATCTCCATCCTAACCTAATGAGGGCAACAGTATTCTTGATCTCCATCCTAACCTAATGAGGGCAACAGTATACTTGATCTCCATCCTAACCTAATGAGGGCAACAGTATTCTTGATCTCCATCCTAACCTAATGAGGGCAACAGTATTCTTGATCTCCATCCTAACCTAATGAGGGCAACAGTATACTTGATCTCCATCCTAACCTAATGAGGGCAACAGTATTCTTGATCTCCATCCTAACATAATGAGGGGAACAGTATTATTGATCTCCATCCTAACCTAATGAGGGCAACAGTATACTTGATCTCCATCCTAACCTAATGAGGGCAACAGTATACTTGATCTCCATCCTAACCTAATGAGGGCAGCAGTATACTTGATCTCCATCCTAACCTAATGAGGGCAGCAGTATACTTGATCTCCATCCTAACCTAATGAGGGCAGCAGTATACTTGATCTCCATCCTAACCTAATGAGGGCAACAGTATACTTGATCTCCATCCTAACCTAATGAGGGTAACAGTATACTTGATCTCCATCCTAACCTAATGAGGGCAACAGTATTCTTGATCTCCATCCTAACCTAATGAGGGCAACAGTATACTTGATCTCCATCCTAACCTAATGAGGAAAACAGTATTCTTGATCTCCATCCTAACATAATGAGGGGAACAGTATTCTTGATCTCCATCCTAACCTAATGAGGGCAACAGTATACTTGATCTCCATCCTAACCTAATGAGGGCAACAGTATACTTGATCTCCATCCTAACCTAACGAGGGCAACAGTATTCTTGATCTCCATCCTAACCTCACGAGGGCAACAGTATACTTGATCTCCATCCTAACCTAATGAGGGCAACAGTATTCTTGATCTCCATCCTAACCTAATGAGGGCAACAGTATTCTTGATCTCCATCCTAACCTAATGAGGGCAACAGTATTCTTGATCTCCATCCTAACCTAATGAGGGCAACAGTATTCTTGATCTCCATCCTAACCTAATGAGGGCAACAGTATTCTTGATCTCCATCCTAACCTAATGAGGGCAACAGTATACTTGATCTCCATCCTAACCTAATGAGGGCAACAGTATTCTTGATCTCCATCCTAACCTAATGAGGGCAACAGTATTCTTGATCTCCATCCTAACCTAATGAGGGCAACCGTATTCTTGATCTCCATCCTAACCTAATGAGGGCAACAGTATTCTTGATCTCCATCCTAACCTAATGAGGGCAACAGTATTCTTGATCTCCATCCTAACCTAATGAGGGCAGCAGTATACTTGATCTCCATCCTAACCTAATAAGGGCAACAGTATACTTGATCTCCATCCTAACCTAATAAGGGCAACAGTATACTTGATCTCCATCCTAACCTAATGAGGGCAACAGTATACTTGATCTCCATCCTAACCTAATGAGGGCAACTGTATACTTGATCTCCATCCTAACCTAATGAGGGCAACAGTATTCTTGATCTCCATCCTAACCTAATGAGGGCAACAGTATACTTGATCTCCATCCTAACCTAATGAGGGCAACAGTATTCTTGATCTCCATCCTAACATAATGAGGGGAACAGTATTATTGATCTCCATCCTAACCTAATGAGGGCAACAGTATACTTGATCTCCATCCTAACCTAATGAGGGCAACAGTATACTTGATCTCCATCCTAACCTAATGAGGGCAGCAGTATACTTGATCTCCATCCTAACCTAATGAGGGCAGCAGTATACTTGATCTCCATCCTAACCTAATGAGGGCAGCAGTATACTTGATCTCCATCCTAACCTAATGAGGGCAACAGTATACTTGATCTCCATCCTAACCTAATGAGGGCAACAGTATACTTGATCTCCATCCTAACCTAATGAGGGCAACAGTATTCTTGATCTCCATCCTAACCTAATGAGGGCAACAGTATACTTGATCTCCATCCTAACCTAATGAGGAAAACAGTATTCTTGATCTCCATCCTAACATAATGAGGGGAACAGTATTCTTGATCTCCATCCTAACCTAATGAGGGCAACAGTATACTTGATCTCCATCCTAACCTAATGAGGGCAACAGTATACTTGATCTCCATCCTAAACTAATGAGGGCAGCAGTATACTTGATCTCCATCCTAACCTAATGAGGGCAACAGTATACTTGATCTCCATCCTAACCTAATGAGGGCAACAGTATTCTTGATCTCCATCCTAACCTAATGAGGGCAACAGTATACTTGATCTCCATCCTAACCTAATGAGGGCAACAGTATACTTGATCTCCATCCTAACCTAATGAGGGCAACAGTATACTTGATCTCCATCCTAACCTAATGAGGGCAGCAGTATACTTGATCTCCATCCTAACCTAATGAGGACAGCAGTATACTTGATCTCCATCCTAACCTAATGAGGGCAACAGTATTCTTGATCTCCATCCTAACCTAATGAGGGCAAAAGTATTCTTGATCTCCATCCTAACCTAATGAGGGCAGCAGTATTCTTGATCTCCATCCTAACCTAATGAGGGCAACAGTATTCTTGATCTCCATCCTAACCTAATGAGGGCAACAGTATACTTGATCTCCATCCTAACCTAATGAGGGCAACAGTATTCTTGATCTCCATCCTAACCTAATGAGGGCAACAGTATACTTGATCTCCATCCTAACCTAATGAGGGCAACAGTATACTTGATCTCCATCCTAACCTAATGAGGGCAACAGTATACTTGATCTCCATCCTAACCTAATGAGGGAGCAGTATTCTTGATCTCCATCCTAACCTAATGAGGGCAGCAGTATTCTTGATCTCCATCCTAACCTAATGAGGGCAACAGTATACTTGATCTCCATCCTAACCTAATGAGGGCAGCAGTATACTTGATCTCCATCCTAACCTAATGAGGGCAGCAGTATTCTTGATCTCCATCCTAACCTAATGAGGGCAACAGTATACTTGATCTCCATCCTAACCTAATGAGGGCAACAGTATACTTGATCTCCATCCTAACCTAATGAGGGCAACAGTATTCTTGATCTCCATCCTAACCTAATGAGGGCAACAGTATTCTTGATCTCCATCCTAACCTAATGAGGGCAACAGTATACTTGATCTCCATCCTAACCTAATGAGGGCAGCAGTATTCTTGATCTCCATCCTAACCTAATGAGGGCAACAGTATTCTTGATCTCCATCCTAACCTAATGAGGGCAACAGTATTCTTGATCTCCATCCTAACCTAATGAGGGCAACAGTATTCTTGATCTCCATCCTAACCTAATGAGGGCAACAGTATTCTTGATCTCCATCCTAACCTAATGAGGGCAGCAGTATACTTGATCTCCATCCTAACCTAATGAGGGCAACAGTATACTTGATCTCCATCCTAACCTAATGAGGGCAACAGTATACTTGATCTCCATCCTAACCTAATGAGGGCAACAGTATACTTGATCTCCATCCTAACCTAATGAGGGCAACAGTATACTTGATCTCCATCCTAACCTAATGAGGGCAACAGTATACTTGATCTCCATCCTAACCTAATGAGGGCAACAGTATACTTGATCTCCATCCTAACCTAATGAGGGCAACAGTATACTTGATCTCCATCCTAACCTAATGAGGGCAACAGTATACTTGATCTCCATCCTAACCTAATGAGGGCAACAGTATACTTGATCTCCATCCTAACCTAATGAGGGCAACAGTATACTTGATCTCCATCCTAACCTAATGAGGGCAACAGTATACTTGATCTCCATCCTAACCTAATGAGGGCAACAGTATACTTGATCTCCATCCTAACCTAATGAGGGCAACAGTATACTTGATCTCCATCCTAACCTAATGAGGGCAACAGTATACTTGATCTCCATCCTAACCTAATGAGGGCAACAGTATACTTGATCTCCATCCTAACCTAATGAGGGCAACAGTATTCTTTTTTTTGCTAAACTGTAAGTCATTTCTCTTTGCTTTCACACACAATGGAAATGCTAAGAACTTTTTTTACAAAACAGAAAACACAACTTACTACAAAAGACTCAAAAGGGGGTAAAGAGCACGACAAACAAAATTTTAACATTTGGTCACGGCTGATACAAATTACTCCCATGAATGTTAACCTTTTTTGCAAGTGAGCAAAAACTGTTTTTGCACAATCGTTCAAATCCGAAATCAGTCCTTATTCATGCATAAAATAGGTCACCTCTGAGTTTCTTTTTACAAGACTGGACCAAGTAAGAGGCCCTGAGGGCAAGGAGAGGTAGAAGGGGCCCATAGAGGTAGACTGTCCATTTTAACTGGCAACTGAACTAAGGTCAAATAAAGCTTTTTCTTTCTGGTTATTCGTGCTCTTGAGTGACATTTGTCATCTTTGGTAAAAATCAATATAATATGTTTACTTGCCTTTATGGTGCAGTAATTAATAATAATTATAGTATCAACACATGGCACAGACACACAGTATAAAATAAGGCTCACCATGTTACGGTACATATATATAAATACTAACTACAATTATCAATATATAGATATATATTGTAGTTAGTATTTATTGGGACATTGTGTAACTATTGATTGATATCACTTTTCCTTAGATAATTTTTATTTTTATTTATTTATTTTACCTTTATTTAACCAGGTAGGCTAGTTGAGAACACCTTTATTTAACCGGGTAGGCTAGTTGAGAACACCTTTATTTAACCAGGTAGGCTAGTTGAGAACACCTTTATTTAACCGGGTAGGCTAGTTGAGAACACCTTTATTTAACCAGGTAGGCTAGTTGAGAACACCTTTATTTAACCAGGTAGGCTAGTTGAGAACACCTTTATTTAACCAGGTAGGCTAGTTGAGAACACCTTTATTTAACCAGGTAGGCTAGTTGAGAACACCTTTATTTAACCAGGTAGGCTAGTTGAGAACACCTTTATTTAACCAGGTAGGCAAGTTGAGAACACCTTTATTTAACCAGGTAGGCTAGTTGAGAACACCTTTATTTAACCAGGTAGGCTAGTTGAGAACACCTTTATTTAACCAGGTAGGCTAGTTGAGAACACCTTTATTTAACCAGGTAGGCTAGTTGAGAACACCTTTATTTAACCAGGTAGGCTAGTTGAGAACACCTTTATTTAACCAGGTAGGCAAGTTGAGAACACCTTTATTTAACCAGGTAGGCTAGTTGAGAACACCTTTATTTAACCAGGTAGGCAAGTTGAGAACACCTTTATTTAACCAGGTAGGCTAGTTGAGAACACCTTTATTTAACCAGGTAGGCAAGTTGAGAACACCTTTATTTAACCAGGTAGGCTAGTTGAGAACACCTTTATTTAACCAGGTAGGCAAGTTGAGAACACCTTTATTTAACCAGGTAGGCTAGTTGAGAACACCTTTATTTAACCAGGTAGGCTAGTTGAGAACACCTTTATTTAACCAGGTAGGCTAGTTGAGAACACCTTTATTTAACCAGGTAGGCTAGTTGAGAACACCTTTATTTAACCAGGTAGGCTAGTTGAGAACACCTTTATTTAACCAGGTAGGCTAGTTGAGAACACATTTATTTAACCAGGTAGGCTAGTTGAGAACACATTTATTTAACCAGGTAGGCTAGTTGAGAACACCTTTATTTAACCAGGTAGGCAAGTTGAGAACACCTTTATTTAACCAGGTAGGCTAGTTGAGAACACCTTTATTTAACCAGGTAGGCTAGTTGAGAACACCTTTATTTAACCAGGTAGGCTAGTTGAGAACACCTTTATTTAACCAGGTAGGCAAGTTGAGAACAAGTTCTCATTTACAATTGCGACCTGGCCAAGATAAAGCAAAGCAGTTCGACAGATAAAACGACACAGAGTTACACATGGAGTAAAAACAAACATACAGTCAATAATGCAGTATAAACAAGTCTATATACAATGTGAGCAAATGAGGTGAGAAGGGAGGTAAAGGCAAAAAAGGCCAAGATGGCAAAGTAAATACAATATAGCAAGTAAAATACTGGAATGGTAGTTTTGCAATGGAAGAATGTGCAAAGTAGAAATAAAAAAATAATGGGGTGCAAAGGAGCAAAATAAATAAATAAATAAAAATTAAATACAGTTGGGAAAGAGGTAGTTGTTTGGGCTAAATTATAGGTGGGCTATGTACAGGTGCAGTAATCTGTGAGCTGCTCTGACAGTTGGTGCTTAAAGCTAGTGAGGGAGATAAGTGTTTCCAGTTTCAGAGATTTTTGTAGTTCGTTCCAGTCATTGGCAGCAGAGAACTGGAAGGAGAGGCGGCCAAAGAAAGAATTGGTTTTGGAGGTGACTAGAGAGATATACCTGCTGGAGCGTGTGCTACAGGTGGGAGATGCTATGGTGACCAGCGAGCTGAGATAAGGGGGGACTTTACCTAGCAGTGTCTTGTAGATGACATGGAGCCAGTGGGTTTGGCGACGAGTATGAAGCGAGGGCCAGCCAACGAGAGCGTACAGGTCGCAATGGTGGGTAGTATATGGGGCTTTGGTGATAAAACGGATTGCACTGTGATAGACTGCATCCAATTTGTTGAGTAGGGTATTGGAGGCTATTTTGTAAATGACAAGTTGTATGTTTTGATGGAGGTCGTCGATTTTGTGTCATGTATTTAATGTTTTCAGAGTCTTAAAGCATTTTGCTAATGATATTTTGTGTAATTTCGGCCAATGTGTTTCAGTTTGGAGCTGTGTGTGTAAATAGTTTATATTTTCATTTTCATGAATTAATTCTGTTTGGACAAATGTTCTCAAGCAATGGAGACAGTAACATAACAATGTCCCTCAGAGGTGTAACAAAATCCCCAAATCATAATTTCCTTTTACCTTGATATAGTCCAGGAACCTAATAGATGTCTGTGTTTGTATTGGAAGGAGGCTAAGTTTTGCCTGGTAAGGAGAACCACATATAGTAGAGCTGTTTTCAAACTATGGAATAACCACATAGAGTAGACCTGTTTTCAAACTATGGAATAACCACATATAGTAGACCTGTTTTCATACTATGGAATAACCACATAGAGTAGACCTGTTTTCAAACTATGGAATAACCACATATAGTAGACCTGTTTTCAAACTATGGAATAACAACATATAGTAGACCTGTTTTCAAACTATGGAATAACCACAAACTGGCAAACAAAATATCCTTCTTTTATATGCCTAACAGTCTTCTAAGAAAATGTATTTAATTGGCAAAATAAGATATATACAAACAATTTAATTCAAACACTTTCTTGTGAAAAATGAAACATTATTGTGTGTTGGTTAAAGCAGACACTAAGAATGAAAGTATTTTTCTGCTTCTTGTCCTTGTAAATGGCTTGGCTGGTCCACAGCGGGTTGTTCCGATTAAAACTGCCTGACAGGTTAGTTATAATGGATGTTATAATGTAGAGGGGGGCCAACAAACACACACTCTGTTCAAGTCCACTGCTAATTAGCAGGGTATATGGAGGTATTCTCCAGCTCTTTCATTATGAAGGCTTTACCAAGCGATAGTTCATCTTTAATCTAAGGCAGGCACATGATGTCCTCTGGGGTGGAATGTTAAAGACAGCATCTTCCTGAAACATAACATACTAATTAATTGTATTTTTTTAATATATTTTTTTCAGGAGGGTTTCAATAAGCTACGGCCTGTCCTGTATTTATGGGGACTTACCCCCACACTGTTTGCTTTCATAGAAGGTTCAGTTAATTGCTGCTGTGCCTGACATCATTAGATGGATATGCATGGGGATATAGCCTGTTTAATTAAGGTTGCTTGCTAAGTTCATTATGTCGATTCAACACAGTGTTGTGTGCTTGGTTTAACCCAAACCCCTCTGTAATCTAATATAAAGGAGGCTTTGATTCCTCGTGTTTTATCTGACTTCCCACTCAGTATTAAAACACCACACAGTATTATTACAGTGGAAACACCCATTTGCACTCACATATAATGGCTGTCTAGCATATAACACAAAGACTAGGACTGTTTTTAGAATTGGCTAAAGATTTAAAAAACATCAGTGGACTAAGATAACCATTTCAGTGAGTTTTTAACCATTTCAGTGAGTTTTTAACCATTTCAGTGAGTTCTTATCCCATTTCAGTGAGTTCTTATCCATTTCAGTGAGTTCTTATCCATTTCAGTGAGTTTTTATCAATTTCAGTGAGTTCTTATCCATTTCAGTGAGTTCTTATCCATTTCAGTAAGTTCTTATCCATTTCAGTGAGTTCTTATCCATTTCAGTGAGTTTTTATCAATTTCAGTGAGTTCTTATCCATTTCAGTGAGTTCTTATCCATTTCAGCGAGTTCTTATCCATTTCAGTAAGTTCTTATCCATTTCAGTGAGTTCTTATCCATTTCAGTGAGTTCTTATCCATTTCAGTGAGTTTTTAACCATTTCAGTGAGTTCTTATCCATTTCAGTGAGTTCTTATCCATTTCAGTGAGTTCTTATCCATTTCAGTGAGTTCTTATCCATTTCAGTGAGTTCTTATCCATTTCAGTAAGGTCTAATTTTTTCCTCCCTTGAAGAAAGCAGTTGCTGAATTCCGGCGGCGTTAGCTATTTATCAGCATGGCGGGTTTGGGGGAAATACAAAATGACTGGTCTAATTGAGAGACACAAGAGTTAACCGACACTAATAGTGTTTAGATGAAGTCACCTGTCTTTCCCAGCGCTTCTTAACCTCCCCAACACACACTGGTGTTCATCCAGTTTGTCACCGTGACAGCCCGGCCCTGCCTGTCGTTAGTCTTCGTTAACCCCCCCCCCTCTCTCTCTCAGATTCATCTGATGAAACCCGAACGCTACAAAATCATAGATTCTTTACATTTTTATTATGTTTCAAATGTATGCTAATGAGAACGCAAATCTAAAATAATCTAGTTGAAACCTATCAGCGTCAAATAGGTGTAAGTGGATATTGATTCCTGATTAACACCATGTCGTCTGTCTTGTAATTGTCTAAGCAACTTGCTGAGAGACATCCATCCCGAACAAGGACGCCATTTAAAAAAAAAAATTATACACTATCGGAGAAAATGAAGTCATTTATTAAAAACAACTTCTAAAATACATGACAATGTTCCTACCGCCGGGCTTTGTAATGGTGTCATGTGCATACATGTCCATTATGATGACGGCGAGACACTGAATCCACACGTTAATTAATATTTACACTGTAGATTGCTTACTGCAGCTCTAAAGTTTAAAATGATAATTACTTGGTTTCGTACAAAACTGACCCGTCTTGACATTTAACGTTTGCACATACGTTGCATATTTGAAAGCGAAACTGTTCGCGTACGAGTATAATAATCACTAGCTTCACGTCCATTGTGTGAAATTGTAACGGTTTTCTTGAGTTGAAGGAGAGGCGGACCAAAATGCAGAGTGGTTATTATTCATGGTTCTTTAATAAAGCAACTACACATGAACAAACTAACAAACCAAGAAACGTGGAAAAAACCAAAACAGCCCTATCTGGTGCAAACACAGAGACAGGAACAATCACCCACAAAACCCAACACCAAACAGGCTACCTAAATATGGTTCCCAATCAAGAGACAATGACTAACACCTGCCTCTGATTGAGAACCATATCAGGCCAAACATAGAAATAGACAAACTAGACATGTAACATAGAATGCCCACTCAGATCACACTCTGACCAAGCAAAACATAGAAACATACAAGCAAACTATGGTCAGGGTGTGACAGGAATGTCTATGCAATCAACAAGTCATAAGAACCACAGCCCGGCCTCAGAGTGGAATGTCCAGTCCTTAACTCTTTTAGAAGGAAGAAAAAGGGTTCCAAAAGGGTTCTTTGACTGTCCTCATAGGAGAACCCCCTTTTTTTTTGGTTCCAGGTAAATCCCTTTGAAGTTCCAAGTGGAATCTGTTTTTTGGTTCCATCTAAAAAAAACTCAGGGTTCTACACGGAACCCCAAAAGGTTCTACCTGAATCCAGCCAGGGTTCTTCAAAGGGGACAGCTGAAGAACACTTTTTTTCCTAAGAGTGAGCGTCCCCAGGGATCCTCTCCTCACACCACTGGCTGAGTCTGGAGATGTGGACAATCCCCTCACACCACTGGCTGAGTCTGGAGATGTGGACAATCCCCTCACACCACTGGCTGAGTCTGGAGATGTGGACAATCCCCTCACACCACTGGCTGAGTCTGGAGATGTGGACAATCCCCTCACACCACTGGCTGAGTCCGGAGATGTGGACAATCCCCTCACACCACTGGCTGAGTCTGGAGATGTGGACAATCCCCTCACACCACTGGCTGAGTCTGGAGATGTGGACAATCCCCTCACACCACTGGCTGAGTCCGGAGATGTGGACAATCCCCTCACACCACTGGCTGAGTCTGGCGATGTGGAGAATCACCCCACACCACTGGCTGAGTCTGGCTGGGTCTGGAGATGTGGAGAATCACCTCACACCACTGGCTGAGTCTGGCTGAGTCTGGAGATGTGGAGAATCACCTCACACCACTGGCTGAGTCTGGAGATGTGGAGAATCACCTCACACCACTGGCTGAGTCTGGAGATGTGGAGAATCACCTTACACCACTGGCTGAGTCTGGAGATGTGGAGAATCACCTCACACTACTGGTTGAGTCTGGCTGGGTCTGGAGATGTGGAGAATCACCTCACACCACTGGCTGAGTCTGGAGATGTGGAGAATCACCTCACACCACTGGCTGAGTCTGGAGATGTGGAGAATCACCTCACACCACTGGCTGAGTCTGGAGATGTGGAGAATCACCTCACACTACTGGCTGAGTTTGGAGATGTGGAGGTGTGGAGAATCTCCTCACACCACTGGCTGAGTCTGGAGATGTGGAGAATCACCTCACACCACTGGCCGAGTCTGGAGATGTGGAGAATCACCTCACACTACTGGCTGAGTCTGGAGATGTGGAGATGTGGAGAATCCCCTCACACCACTGGCTGAGTCTGGAGATGTGGAGAATCACCTCACACCACTGGCTGAGTCTGGAGATGTGGAGAATCACCTCACACTACTGGCTGAGTCTGGACATGTGGAGATGTGGAGGCAGATCAAACAGGCCCTGTTTCTGCACCAACACCTTCTATAGCACTCAAAACAGGCCTGACTTCACAGGACCACACAGACTCTGCATTCTATACGGCTAGAGTGTGTGTGTGTGTGTGTGCGTGTGTGTATGTGTGGCGTGTTTGTGTGCGCCTTCGTGTGTGTGTGTGTGTATTAATAGTTGACTGTTAGCACTGGCATTAACCACCCTGCAGTGTGGATGGTGTTGGTCTGGAATCTGGAGCAGTGGGAGGAGAGAGGGGGGAGTGGGATCACTGTGCCCCGAGGCCAGGCAGCTCAGAGGAGGCTTGTGTCGGCTGTGAGGCTCCTGTCCCTGGCTCCTGGCTCCAGGCATGTTGAGGCTCAGTCAGGCTGACCTTGTTCAAGGTTCTCTTCCTGCAAATGACTTCTTCTCCTCAAACACACACACACACACACACACACACACACACACACACACACACACACACACACACACACAGCAGGCTGAGGACTGTCTGGAAATGGATCTGTTTACACACAGTGTAATAATTGATATGATTTCATTCTATCTGGATGAAATATGTGGCTCCTTCATTCTGAGTTATTGGCAGGAATCTGTACTACAAGGTCAATCACGCAGCCTCACTTCTTCACTCACCTTCTGGGTAACTTAATAATCTGTCATTCTCACTGTCGCCGACTGTCTCCCTCATCTGCTCATTATTTTTTTATACATTTTCTTTATTTAACCTTTATTTAACTAGGCAAGTCATTTTAAGAGCAAATTATTATTTACAATGACGGCCTACTCCGGCCAAACCCAGACGACACTAGGCCAATTGTGTGCCGCCCTATGGGACTGTCCCTATGGGTCCCTATGGGACAATCCCGGCCGGTTGAGATACAGCCTGGAATCGAACCAGGGTCTGTAGTGACCCGCTGCGCCACTCGGGTGCCCCCCAAAAAGTGCACCCTAACACACAGTTAGAATTTTCTTGGAAAAAAAAAAGGAAATATTTTTGGGGGAAAATGTCTTCCACTATATTCAGTAATTCCATCTGCCACCATCTACATGGGACTCATGATGTGCAGCTCACTAAAAGACAAAGCTTGTTGCAGCGTTGTCCGTTTCTCTTTCTTCATACACCCCCCCCCACCCCCCCTTTAAGAGCCCATTAACATCTAATTGCATTCATCGGCCCTGACTAACAATTTCAGCAAAACGTTGCTGCGGTTTGTGTAATACCATACCAATCAACAACAAAAAAATAACTAGCAGCAATTCCACCAAAACATTATAAATCATTTGAGTTGCCTCTGCTTACTGTAGCAATTAATGTTTAGGCTATTGAGCATGTTGCTAACAGTACGTAATGACGCTAACCGCGCACTTAGCGTGGCGTATTAACTCATTAGCATCATTGTTTGCATGTAGCATGCTGTAAATACGCCTCGTCTGTAGTTTGCAAATGATGATGGTAATTAGTGAGGCACAAGATAAATAAAAAAAAACAATATGGCCGATCCATCATGTCCTTAGCAACGCCTTGTAACCGGAATCTACTTGGTCGTCATAAAAGGTGCCTCTTGTTCTTAGGTGGCCCCCATAACACCGTAACAACAACACAGTCTAGAATCACGTGTCAAAGTTTACCTAATAAAACAAAATTTAAATTCACAAGAGGAGGTCACTATTCACTGTCATTTCATTCTGAACCATTTAAACGTTGGCAAGTCCTCTGCCTGAATGACTTTGGATTAGTCTGACATGTGTAGATGTCTGATCCGATTTCATGTCTGTTAGTGTGGCTAGAATTCTTCAGATCATTCCCACCTTGTTTTTCTCTTGCAGGATTAGGGCCAATAGCACCCTGTCTGTGGTCATTATGTTCACAGAGCGCTGGCTGACCTGTAACAGAGTCCTACCATCCTCCTAATTGATATGTACGAAGTATTAGAGGCCCCGTTATCCATGCTTATGGAAAATAAATGGATTGAGGAATGTTTATTCCATGCTTTGACTACGAAATCGGGCCAGGAATGTGAGTTGGGCTAACTCAATCAATGAATTTAGTAAAGATGTATTTGAGAGGGTTTATTTAGGGGATTAAACTCACAGAGTTTTAGAAATGAAATGAAACGGGATGGGGAGGACACTCTAACAAATCCATCAGGAGGTTAGATCAACAACTTAATGTTGAAACCAATCATCCTGAATATATATTTGAACTTGGATATGCAGATGTGGTTCAGTCAGTCCCTGAGGGTCAGGAACACTCACCAAGGCTCAACAGCCCCTCTAGATGGCTAAATTACTCCGAAAGCCTGGGAATTTATCAAAACATGAATTTCAAAAAGGATCCTCGCCTCAAGGTAAAACAATTATAAAAAAAAGAGGTCCTTCATACAAATAAATGCCTTCAAGGTTTATTAACTAGTTATTTCTTTGACATGATGCCATCAGCACAAGTCCTTTAATTTACATAGTGTGATAAATACCATCTGCCCCCTAAACGTTGAAATATCTCAAGGTAAGATCTCTGAGCAGTTTACGTAGCAACCAATCAATGGAACAGTCATGGACATCTCCAGGCCTGTTGGTCACTCGGAATATCTTGAAACATAAGAGGAATGGAAATCACATAGCTCGACTCTCCAAAAACCTTGGCCAGATGGGCTTTTTTTGTTTGTTACAGAAGGGTATTTATTAATACAATGGACATGAATCTTGTGTCTGATCACCTGATACTCTAGCTACATCGGGTCAGATGAAGGAATGTTACGACCCTCCAAGATGTTTCTATTGTTATTTGTAGATGTCCCAGATAACTGGCACTCCTTTAGTTGTGCTTTCTGTATTTGGTGTGATTGTGTAGATCACGTTGATCTATTCCTGGAAGGATTCCAGACTCCAGATTAATGTTGATTGTGTCCATTTGTTTGCATAACTCATTGCACTACCGTTATAACAGGTATAAAACATCAGGCTATAATTTGAATACCCAGCATGCCTTTCTCTCTGTCTGGATAGTGAGAGCAGGGGCCCCTGGGACATTCCGAGAGCATACACAACGTCCCTTTAAAACTTAGGGAGTATTTTCTGGCCAAGACAAACAAATCACTAGCATATCTCTGTGCAATCTGTTATGGAACAACCTTCCTGTTCTGTTCTGTGAACACTAGCTCTGTGCAATCTGTTATGGAAAAGCCTTCTTGTTCTGTTATGTGAAGGCTAGGTCTGTGCTGTCTGTTATGGAAAAGCCTTCCTGTTCTGTTCTGTGAAGGCTAGGTCTGTGCAGTCTGTTGTGGAAAAGCCTTCCTGTTCTGTTCTCTGAAGACTAGCTCTGTGCAGTCTGTTATGGAAAAGCCTTCCTGTTCTGTTCTGTGAAGGATGGGTCTGTGCAGTCTGTTATGGATTAGACTTCCTGTTCTGTTCTGTGAAGGCTAGCTCTGTGCAGTCTGTTATGGATAAGCATTGCCCGTTCTGTTGTGCGAAGGCTAGGCCATTTCCAGTTTTATTGTAGAGAATCTGTTGTTTCACGGTCACACAAACATCATTCTAGTCAGAGGTCTGTTCCACCGTAACCCACAGAGAAGATGCATCAGTTAGCTTCGGGAAAGGATACGGATGACAGGAAACAGACAGGCTTCATCGCTATGGCCATCAACACAAAGCTCATACAACATTCTCAATTGATTTTCCATTTCCAACATATCTTCATAAACTTCTATCTGGTTTTCTGTGTTTTTCAGGGTTTTATAAGGTTAAGTCTTGACTGTGCTTCCCATAACAAAATGCTTTCAAACTTTACCAAAAGGAGTTGGTTGTTTAGCTCCTGTGACATACACTTCTAGATACCAGCCAGGTTATTTCCCCGGCTCAATGATATCTAATGGTGTGTAGATCCAGGAAATATAACAACATTTGTTTACCTTGTTTACGTCCCCTCCCCCTCCCCCTCCTCTCCTCTGGGCAGGGTACATTGGATCCCACTTTACCGACTGTAGACAAATCATGATGTTGTCATGGCAAGACGACAGGTAGGGTCTGATGGACGGCTCAGTTCTATACCCATTAAATGGCAGGATTTGTTTACAGTAGCAGTGCAGTTCGCTGGGCTGTGGGCAGTTCAGGCTGGGTCTGAGGTGAGGAAGACTGGTGGTGCTCAGCTCAGCCGTGGTGGGGGGAAGAGATGATTTGTGTTAGCTGTGGTTTAGATTAGCTCAAGCACCCCATATTGGACGTGGTATTTCCCAAGGTGTTTCTACTGCAGGCTGAATACCAGACGTTATACCCATCAACTAGTACGGAGAGATGATCTGTGTTGTTCTTGTTTATGTCACTAAATCTGCAACTAAAAGATGAACAAAAATACAACAGAGAAAGTCTCTAGCTTGGATCGAAAACAAAAATCTCCTTCAACTCATTCATCACATATTATGTTTTATCACAGCCTCTACGCACTTCTACATGTCATGGGACAAGGCCTGAAGCGTCTGCTCACGTCTACATCTCATGGGACAAGGCCTGAAGCCTGTGTTCAAGTCCACATGTCATGGGACAAGGCCTGAAGCCTGTGTTCACATCTACATGTCCTGGGACAAGGCCTGAAGCCTGTGTTTACGTCTACATGTCATGGGACAAGGCCTGAAGCGTCTGCTCACGTCTACATGTCATGGGACAAGGCCTGAAGCCTGTGTTCAAGTCCACATGTCATGGGACAAGGCCTGCAGCCTGTGTTTACATCTACATGTCATGGGACAAGGCCTGCATTATTGTTATGTGTCATTTCACAATGGAAGTGTTTTGGTGTGATTGTGTGAAGCTGTAAAGCACCCATGCTAGATCAGTAACGTTCAGATCAATGTTGAGGCATCTTAGTTAAACTGCATGCCAAGGCGTGATGGCATCCGGCGTGGCGGTAGGCAACCCCCCTAACGCAGAGCGGTGGCGTGGTGGTAGGCAGCCCCCCAAACGCAGAGCGGTGGCGTGGTGGTAGGCAGCCCCCCAAACGCAGGACGGTGGCGTGGTGGTAGGCAGTCCCCCTAACGCAGGGCGGTGGCGTGGTGGTAGGCAGCCCCCCAAACGCAGGACGGTGGCGTGGTGGTAGGCAGCCCCCCTAACGCAGGGCGGTGGCGTGGTGGTAGGCAGACCCCCTAACGCAGAGCGGTGGCGTGGTGGTAGGCAGCCCCCCTAACGCAGAGCGGTGGCGTGGTGGTAGGCAGCCCCCCAAACGCAGAGCGGTGGCGTGGTGGTAGGCAGCCCCCCTAACACAGGGCTGTGGCGTGGTGGTAGGCAGCCCCCCTAACGCAGGGCGGTGGCGTGGTGGTAGGCAGCCCCCCTAACGCAGGACGGTGGCGTGGTGGTAGGCAGCCCCCCTAACGCAGGGCGGTGGCGTGGTGGTAGGCAGCCCCCCTAACGCAGGGCGGTGGCGTGGTGGTAGGCAGCCCCCCTAACGCAGGGCGGTGGCGTGGTGGTAGGCAGCCCCCTAACGCAGGGCGGTGGCGTGGTGGTAGGCAGACCCCCTAACGCAGAGCGGTGGCGTGGTGGTAGGCAGCCCCCCTAACGCAGGGTGGTGGCGTGGTGGTAGGCAGCCCCCCTAACGCAGGACGGTGGCGTGGTGGTAGGCAGCCCCCCTAACGCAGGGCGGTGGCGTGGTGGTAGGCAGCCCCCCTAACGCAGAGTGGTGGCGTGGTGGTAGGCAGCCCCCCTAACGCAGAGTGGTGGCGTGGTGGTAGGCAGCCCCCCTAACGCAGGGCGGTGGCGTGGTGGTAGGCAGCCCCCTTAACGCAGGGCGGTGGCGTGGTGGTAGGCAGCCCCCCTAACGCAGAGTGGTGGCGTGGTGGTAGGCAGCCCCCCTAACGCAGGGCGGTGGCGTGGTGGTAGGCAGCCCCCCTAACGCAGAGCGGTGGCGTGGTGGTAGGCAGCCCCCCTAACGCAGAGCGGTGGCGTGGTGGTAGGCAGCCCTCCTAATGCAGGGCGGTGGCGTGGCGGTAGGCAGCCCCCCTAACGCAGAGCGGTGGCGTGGTGGTAGGCTGCCCCCCTAACGCAGAGCGGTGGCGTGGTGGTAGGCAGCCCCCCTAACGCAGGGCGGTGGAGTGGTGGAGTGGAGTGGCGTGGCATGTAGAGCGAGACAGCGTCAGATGGAGAGGCCCGTATCTGGCAGACGACTAGTCCCCCGGGAGCCGCTGCAGCTGACGATCTGTAAGATGTGTCTGCTAATTATAAAAAGTAAAAAAAAAAAATCCTAATGACTTTGAAGATGGGAAGCTTTGGAAACTCTCAACAGGAGTCGCACTGTAACCTTTCCCCCTGTCAAGATGGAGGGTCCCCCCCCCCCTCAATGGTTCCCCTTCTCATTGGCGAGCCCATCTCAAATGTGCATAGACTCATAATACTAGAGTCAGGAAGAGGTGCCGGTCACGCACAGTTCAAAATGTGTCTTTTTTAAAATGTTTATATGTGTGTAATTTCATTTCATATAATTGTATTACCGTTCGTTCACTTAAATACACACAGTGGCAGTGATAGAGTTGACGTTTAAAGAACATAAAACTAATGAGCCAGACAGGAAAATATGGAGGTGATCAATGCATTAATTCATAACATTTATACAACTGAAACTATGACCCACTCCATTTCTCCACTATGTCAATATATTGAAACCATCTGTATGTAATGAATACGGCTATTAAAGAAACACATGAAACATGTCTGTTTAAACGTCACGGAGAAGGAATGCTGGTTCTGAATAGCCAACATATTTGGCTTTAAATTGAAGTGGACAACCCCCCAGCAGTCTGGGTTCGTTAACGGTTACTGAATATCGCATCATACCTCGTCATTAACAATGCCACAATTATACAATGAAAAAACAAAATGTGTCAAACAGCTTCAAACCTATTATAGGCAAACTATATTTAACACTATCATACTCAAAACACCCTTTCTTTACCAAACAGCAACAGTATATGGGGTCACTAAAACTCTTTATGTTCCAAACAGCAACAGTATATGGGGCCACTAAAACTCTTTATGTTCCAAACAACAACAGTATATGGGGTCACTAAAACCCCTTATGTTCCAAACAGCAACAGTATATGGGGTCACTAAAACCCCTTATGTTCCAAACAGCAACAGTATATGGCGTCACTAAAACCCCTTATGTTCCAAACAACAACAGTATATGGGGTCACTAAAACCCTTTCTGTTCCAAACAGCAACAGTATATGGGGTCACTAAAACCCTTTCTTTACCAAACAGCAACAGTATATGGGGTCACTTAAACCCTTTCTGTTGCAAACAGCAACAGTATATGGGGTCACTTAAACCCTTTATGTTCCAAATAGCAACAGTATATGGGGTCACTAAAATCCTTTCTGTTCCAAACAGCAACAGTATATGGGGTCACTAAAACCATTTATGTTCCAAACAGCAACAGTATATGGGGTCACTTAAACCCTTTATGTTCCAAACAGCAACAGTATATTGGGTCACTTAAACTCTTTATGTTCCAAACAACAACAGTATATGGATTCACTAAAACTCTTTCTTTACCAAACAGCAACAGTATATGGGGTCACTTAAACCCTTTATGTTCCAAACACCAACAGTACATGGGGTCACTTAAACCCTTTCTGTTCCAAACAGCAACAGTATATGGGGTCACTAAAACCCTTTCTTTACCAAACAGCAACAGTATATGGGGTCACTAAAACCCTTTCTTTACCAAACAGCAACAGTATATGGCGTCACTAAAACCCTTTCTTTACCAAACAGCAACAGTATATGGGGTCACTAAAACCCTTTATGTTCCAAACAGCAACAGTATATGGGGTCACTAAAACCCTTGCTTTACCAAACAGCAACAGTATATGGCGTCACTAAAACCCTTTCTTTACCAAACAGCAACAGTATATGGTGTCACTAAAACCCTTTATGTTCCAAACAGCAACAGTATATGGGGTCACTAAAACCCTTTATGTTCCAAACAGCAACAGTATATGGGGTCACTAAAACCCTTTATGTTCCAAACAGCAACAGTATATGGGGTCACTAAAACCCTTTATGTTCCAAACAGCAACAGTATATGGGGTCACTAAAACCCTTTATGTTCCAAACAGCAACAGTATATGGGGTCACTAAAACCCTTTATGTTCCAAACAGCAACAGTATATGGGGTCACTAAAACCCTTTGTGTTCCAAACAGCAACAGTATATGGGGTCACTAAAACCCTTTATGTTTCAAACAGCAACAGTATATGGGGTCACTTAAACCCTTTATGTTCCAAATAGCAACAGTATATGGGGTCACTTAAACCCTTTCTGTTGCAAACAGCAACAGTATATGGGGTCACTTAAACCCTTTATGTTCCAAATAGCAACAGTATATGGGGTCACTAAAATCCTTTCTGTTCCAAACAGCAACAGTATATGGGGTCACTAAAACCATTTATGTTCCAAACAGCAACAGTATATGGGGTCACTAAAACCCTTTATGTTTTAAACAGCAACAGTATATGGGGTCACTTAAACCCTTTATGTTCCAAACAGCAACAGTATATTGGGTCACTAAAACCCTTTCTTTACCAAACAGCAACAGTATATGGGGTCACTAAAACCCTTTCTTTACCAAACAGCAACAGTATATGGCGTCACTAAAACCCTTTCTTTACCAAACAGCAACAGTATATGGGGTCACTAAAACCCTTTATGTTCCAAACAGCAACAGTATATGGGGTCACTAAAACCCTTTCTTTACCAAACAGCAACAGTATATGGCGTCACTAAAACCCTTTCTTTACCAAACAGCAACAGTATATGGTGTCACTAAAACCCTTTATGTTCCAAACAGCAACAGTATATGGGGTCACTAAAACCCTTTATGTTCCAAATAGCAACAGTATATGGGGTCACTTAAACCCTTTATGTTCCAAACAGCAACAGTATATGGGGTCACTAAAACCCTTTATGTTTTAAACAGCAACAGTATATGGGGTCACTTAAACCCTTTATGTTCCAAACAGCAACAGTATATTGGGTCACTTAAACTCTTTATGTTCCAAACAACAACAGTATATGGATTCACTAAAACTCTTTCTTTACCAAACAGCAACAGTATATGGGGTCACTTAAACCCTTTCTGTTCCAAACAGCAACAGTATATGGGGTCACTAAAACCCTTTCTTTACCAAACAGCAACAGTATATGGGGTCACTAAAACCCTTTCTTTACCAAACAGCAACAGTATATGGCGTCACTAAAACCCTTTCTTTACCAAACAGCAACAGTATATGGGGTCACTAAAACCCTTTATGTTCCAAACAGCAACAGTATATGGGGTCACTAAAACCCTTTCTTTACCAAACAGCAACAGTATATGGCGTCACTAAAACCCTTTCTTTACCAAACAGCAACAGTATATGGTGTCACTAAAACCCTTTATGTTCCAAACAGCAACAGTATATGGGGTCACTAAAACCCTTTATGTTCCAAACAGCAACAGTATATGGGGTCACTAAAACCCTTTATGTTCCAAACAGCAACAGTATATGGGGTCACTAAAACCCTTTCTTTACCAAACAGCAACAGTATATGGCGTCACTAAAACCCTTTCTTTACCAAACAGCAACAGTATATGGTGTCACTAAAACCCTTTATGTTCCAAACAGCAACAGTATATGGGGTCACTAAAACCCTTTATGTTCCAAACAGCAACAGTATATGGGGTCACTAAAACCCTTTGTGTTCCAAACAGCAACAGTATATGGGGTCACTAAAACCCTTTATGTTTCAAACAGCAACAGTATATGGGGTCACTTAAACCCTTTATGTTCCAAATAGCAACAGTATATGGGGTCACTTAAACCCTTTCTGTTGCAAACAGCAACAGTATATGGGGTCACTTAAACCCTTTATGTTCCAAATAGCAACAGTATATGGGGTCACTAAAATCCTTTCTGTTCCAAACAGCAACAGTATATGGGGTCACTAAAACCATTTATGTTCCAAACAGCAACAGTATATGGGGTCACTAAAACCCTTTATGTTTTAAACAGCAACAGTATATGGGGTCACTTAAACCCTTTATGTTCCAAACAGCAACAGTATATTGGGTCACTTAAACTCTTTATGTTCCAAACAACAACAGTATATGGATTCACTAAAACTCTTTCTTTACCAAACAGCAACAGTATATGGGGTCACTTAAACCCTTTATGTTCCAAACACCAACAGTACATGGGGTCACTTAAACCCTTTCTGTTCCAAACAGCAACAGTATATGGGGTCACTAAAACCCTTTCTTTACCAAACAGCAACAGTATATGGGGTCACTAAAACCCTTTCTTTACCAAACAGCAACAGTATATGGCGTCACTAAAACCCTTTCTTTACCAAACAGCAACAGTATATGGGGTCACTAAAACCCTTTATGTTCCAAACAGCAACAGTATATGGGGTCACTAAAACCCTTTCTTTACCAAACAGCAACAGTATATGGCGTCACTAAAACCCTTTCTTTACCAAACAGCAACAGTATATGGTGTCACTAAAACCCTTTATGTTCCAAACAGCAACAGTATATGGGGTCACTAAAACCCTTTATGTTCCAAACAGCAACAGTATATGGGGTCACTAAAACCCTTTATGTTCCAAACAGCAACAGTATATGGGGTCACTAAAACCCTTAATGTTCCAAACGGCAACAGTATATGGGGTCACTAAAACCCTTTATGTTCCAAACGGCAACAGTACATGTGCTTAAAGTGGAGCAGATCAAATTTCACTTTTTTTCTCCATTTAATTCGTCCCACGAGGACTTTAGCAGGTTGTATACGTCAGTAAAGTCAGCACAGATCTGTGTTGAGCTGAAAAACCTTCTGGAAATATCATCAGTGTGCCTTATACAAGGACGTGGCTGTCAATCATCTTGATGAATGGTGATTTCATTGTAGATTTAAACATATCATTTGTATTTGATAAGAGACATGATGTTTAAATAACCGGGCCACGAATATATGTAGAACAGTGTGACTCAAAGATTCCTTTATCAGTCCTGAATCTGACATTTAGTCCTGTATCTGACATATAGTCCTGTATCTGACATTTAGTCCTGTATCTGACATTTAGTCCTGTATCTGACATATAGTCCTGTATCTGACATTTAGTCCTGTATCTGACATTTAGTCCTGTATCTGACATATAGTCCTGTATCTGACATATAGTCCTGTATCTGACATTTAGTCCTGTATCTGACATTTAGTCCTGTATCTGACATATAGTCCTGTATCTGACATATAGTCCTGTATCTGACATATAGTCCTGTATCTGCCTGACATATAGTCCTGTATCTGCAGTCTCTATGTATTCTAGTCATTGAATGAGGCAGACCAGACCTCCAGTTTGTCTGTATGCTAGTCATTGTATGAGTCAGACCAGACGTTCAGTCTGTCTGTATGCTAGTCATTGTATGAGGCAGACCAGACGTGAGGTCTGTCTGTCTGCTAGTCATTGTATGAGGCAGACCAGATGTTCGGTCTCTCTGTGTGCTAGTAATTGTATGAGACAGACCACACCTTCAGTCTGTCTGTATTCTAGTCATTGTATGAGGCAGACCAGACCTTCAGTCTGTCTGTATGCTAGTCATTGTATGAGTCAGATCAGACGAGCGTTCTGTCTGTATGCTAGTCATTGTATGATGCAGACCAGACGTTCAGTCTGTCTGTATGCTAGTCATTGTATGAGGCAGACCAGACCTTCACTCTGTCTGTATGCTAGTCATTGTATGAGGCAGACCAGATGTGCTGTCTGTCTGTATGCTAGTCATTGTATGAGGCAGACCAGACGTTCAGTCTGTCTGTATGCTAGTAATTGTATGAGGCAGACCAGATGTGCAGTCTGTCTGTATGCTAGTCATTGTATGAGGCAGACCAGACCTTCAGTCTGTCTGTATTCTAGTCATTGTATGAGGCAGACGACCAGACCTTCAGTCTGTCTGTATGCTAGTCATTGTATGAGTCAGATCAGACGTGCGTTCTGTCTGTATGCTAGTCATTGTTTGAGGCAGACCCGACGTTCAGTCTGTCTGTATGCTAGTCATTGTATGAGGCAGACCAGACCTTCACTCTGTCTGTATGCTAGTCATTGTATGAGGCAGGCCAGATGTGCGATCTGTCTATATGCTAGTCATTGTATGAGGCAGACCAGACGTGTGGTCTGTCTGTATGCTAGTCATTGTATGAGGCAGACCAGAGGTTTGGTCTGTATGTATGCTTGTAATTATATGAGGCAGACCAGACGTTCCGTCTGTCTGTTTGCTAGTCATTGTATGAGGCAGACCAGACGTTCGGTCTGTCTGTATGCTAGTCATTGTATGAGGCAGATCAGATGTTCAGTCTGTCTGTATGCTAGTCATTGTATGAGGCAGACCTTACGTGCAGTCTGTGTGAGTGCAGGCGTACATTCCATCACTCCCCAGGGCCCGTGTTTCCCCAGAGACCACAGCTACTCCCCACAGATCTGCGCATATAATTGTTCACAATCTACCCTGAAATGGCACTAATCTGGAGCAATTCGCACACAGCCACTTTGTCAGAGGAGATATGGATTGAATGGGCAACACACACTTCCCAAACAGGAAGGGAAATATTCTCAGAAACGCTGTGATGGTTTTAAGAACAGTACTAAAAGATTATATCTGTGGAATTTGAAAATACTGTGAAATATTGGGCCAAATTTAAAATACTGGGAAAAGGCTTACACAAATGGGTTATTTACACCCAATGGATTAATGCTTTAGTCTTCTCATTGGGTTATTTACACCAATGGATTACTGCTTTAGTCTTCTCATTGGGTTATTTACACACAATGGATTAATGCTTTAGTCTTCTCATTGGGTTATTTACACACAATGGATTAATGCTTTAGTCTTCTGATTGGGTTATTTACACCAATGGATTACTGCTTTAGTCTTCTCGTTGGGTTATTTACACACAATGGATTAATGCTTTAGTCTTCTCATTGGGTTATTTACACCAATGGATTGATGCTTTAGTCTTCTCATTGGGCTATGTACACCCAATGGATTAATGCTTCAGTCTTCTCATTGGGTTATTTACACCCAATGGATTAATGCTCTAGTCTTCTCATTGGGTTATTTACACCAATGGATTAATGATGTAGTCTTCTCATTGGGTTATTTACACCAATGGATTAATGCTTTACTCTTCTCATTGGGTTATTTACACCAATGGAGTAATGCTCTAGTCTTCTCATTGGGTTAATTACACCAATGCATTAATGCCTTAGTCTTCTCATTGGGTTATTTACACACAATGGATTAATGCTTTAGTCTTCTTATTGGGTTATTTACACCAATGGATTAATGCTTTAGTCTTCTCATTGGGTTATTTACACCAATGGATTAATGCTTTAGTCTTCTCATTGGGCTATGTACACCCAATGGATTAATGCTTTAGTCTTCTCATTGGGTTATTTACACCAATGGATTAATGCTTTAGTCTTCTCATTGGGCTATGTACACCCAATGGATTAATGATGTAGTCTTCTCATTGGGTTATTTACACCACATGGATTAATGCTCTAGTCTTCTCATTGGGTTATTTACACCAATGGATTAATGCTTTAGTCTTCTCATTGGGTTATTTACACCAATGGATTAATGCTTTAGTCTTCTCATTGGGTTATTTACACCAATGGATTAAT
Organism: Oncorhynchus kisutch; assembly: GCF_002021735.2. Taxonomy (NCBI): domain Eukaryota; kingdom Metazoa; phylum Chordata; class Actinopteri; order Salmoniformes; family Salmonidae; genus Oncorhynchus; species Oncorhynchus kisutch. The sequence goes on along the minus strand of NW_022265996.1, from coordinate 112,033 downwards.
GCTCTAGTCTTCTCATTGGGTTATTTACACCATATGGATTAATGCTCTAGTCTTCTCATTGGGTTATTTACGCCAATGGATTAATGCTCTAGTCTTCTCATTGGGTTATTTACCCCAATGGATTAATGCTCTAGTCTTCTCATTGGGTTATTTACACCACATGGATTAATGCTTTAGTCTCCTCAGTGACTAACACTATAATGGTTCTGGTTGTGCACCAATTCTTTCTACACCATAATGGGTGAATAAAGCCCATTGACAACAAGAGACCAACACTCCACCCTTCAGCCCTCTGGCCTCAATCTGGCAATCAATCCCCAAACTCCCATCTATCCCAGTCTATCTCTCACACTCCAACACTGACTGAGAGGAAATTATTTCTGAAACTGAGACACGTCCTTTTCACCAGGACATCCTGAATCAATTACATCCAAGTCTGAACTTGATGCTTGACAAAAACAACACACACACACACACACACACACACACACACACACACACACACACACACACACACACACACACAGGCACGGACACAGAGAAAGGCAAAACACACACACACACGGACGCACACACACACACACACACACACACACAGGCACGGACGCAGAGAAAGGCAAAACACACACACACACACACACACACAAACTTACACACGGACACACACACACACACACACACACACACACACACACACACACACACACACACACACACACACACACACACACACACACACACACACACACACACACACACACACACACACACAGGCACGGACACAGATAAAGGCAAAACACACACACACACAAACTTACACACGGACACACACACACACGCACACACACACACACACACACACACACACACACACACACACACACACACACACACACACACACACACAGGCACGGACACAGATAAAGGCAAAACACACACACACACAAACTTACACACGGACACACACACACACGCACACACACACACACACACACACACACAAACTTACACACGGACACACACACACACACACACACACACACACACACACACACACACACACACAGGCACGGACACAGATAAAGGCAAAACACACACACACACAAACTTACACACGGACACACACACACACGCACACACACACACACACACACACACACACACACACACACACACACACACACATACACACACACAGGCACGGACACAGATAAAGGCAAAACACACACACACACAAACTTACAAACGGACACACACACGCACACACACACACACACACACACACACACACACACACACATAATGGTGCCTGAGGGGATCGCTGCCATTTTACTGGCTTCTAACCAACTGTTCCATTTTGTTATTTTTTCACATGGTTTATAACTCATTATGTACATGTGCGTTTCTGGACATCAGAACAGTGGTTACTCTTTCTTTAATGAGTCCGACAAGAATGATATACTGCTTTGTAAAGACAAGGCCCAAATCCCCGTCATCAGTGTGAAGATGAAAACATTTATCCTGTCTCCTTCCTCTCCTCTCTTCTCTCCCTCCTCTCCACACTCCTCTCCTTTTCCTTCCTCTCCTTACTCCTTCCTCTTCTCTCTCCTTCCTCTCCACTCTCCTTCCTCTCATCTCCTCTCCTCTCTCCTAATTTCCTCTCTCCTCTCTCCTTTCTCTCTCCTCTCTCCTTCCTCTCCTTTCTCCTTCCTCTTCTCTCTCCTTCCCCTCCTCTTTCCTTTCTCTCCTCTCTTCTGTGTCCTTCCGCTCCACTCTCCTTCCCTCCCTTCTCCTTCCTCTCCTTCCTCTCCTCTCTCCTTCCTTCCTCTCTCCTTCTTCTCTCCTCTCTCCTTCCTCTCTCCTTCCTCTCCTTTCTCCTTCCTCTCCTTCCTCTCCTCTCTCCTTCCTTCCTCTCTCCTTCTCTCCTCTCTCCTTCCTCTCTCCTTCCTCTCCTTTCTCCTTCTTCTCTCCTCTCTCCTTCCTCTCTCCTTCCTCTCCTTTCTCCTTCCTCTCTCCATCCTCTCCTCTTTCCTTCCGCTCCTCTCTTCTGTGTCCTTCCGCTCCACTCTCCTTCCCTCCCTTCTCCTTCCTCTCCTTCCTCTCCTCTCTCCTTCCTTCCTCTCTCCTTCTTCTCTCCTCTCTCCTTCCTCTCTCCTTCCTCTCCTTTCTCCTTCCTCTCCTTCCTCTCCTCTCTCCTTCCTTCCTCTCTCCTTCTCTCCTCTCTCCTTCCTCTCTCCTTCCTCTCCTTTCTCCTTCTTCTCTCCTCTCTCCTTCCTCTCTCCTTCCTCTCCTTTCTCCTTCCTCTCTCCATCCTCTCCTCTTTCCTTCCGCTCCTCTCTTTTGTGTCCTTCCCCTCCACTCTCCTTCTCTCCTTTCTCCTTACCCTCCTTCCTTCTCTTTCTCCTTCCTCTCTTCTTTCCTTCCTCTGCTCTCCTCTCTCCTTCCTCTGCTCTCTCCTTCCTCTTCTCTCTCCTTCTTCTGCTCTCTCCTCTTTCCTTCCTCTCCTCTCTCCTTCCTTTGCTCTCTCCTCTCCTTCCTCTCCTCTCTCCTAATTTCCTCTCTCCTCTCTCCTTTCTCTCTCCTCTCTCCTTCCTCTCCTTTCTCCTTCCTCTTCTCTCTCCTTCCCCTCCTCTTTCCTTTCTCTCCTCTCTTCTGTGTCCTTCCCCTCCACTCTCCTTCCCTCCCTTCTCCTTCCTCTCCTTCCTCTCCTCTCTCCTTCCTCTCCCCTTTCCTTCCTCTCCTCTCCTCTTTCCTTCCTCTCCTCTCTTCTCTCTCCCTCTCCTCTCTCCTTCCTCTCCTCTCCTCTTTCCTTCCTCTCGCCATCTTCCCCTCTCTCTTCTCTCCTCTCCTAATTACTCTGTGCTCTGATAAAGGCCTAGCAGTGTAGCTCTGGGATCATCAAAGGTCCCTGAAACAAAGAGGAATATTTAGCAATTACCCCCAATCTCATCTGCATGCCACAGATTAACTAGCAGGCAGCACCAATCTCATCTGCATGCCACAGATGAACTAGCAGGCAGCAGCACTGAGCCAACACTCAGTCTTCCAGATGAAAACCTGAAGGATATTAGTCTGTACAGGTCGATGAGAGTGGCTCCTTTTCAACCTTCATAGAGAAAAAAGAAAAGATGATTAAATTAAATTAGTATTTATATTTGTTTACATCTCAGTGTGTTAAAATAGTCAAAATTAGAAAAGCTAATTAATTGTACGGGTGGTGTTGCTGATTGTTGATGTGTAAGATAATTGACTCATAGAAGTCAGGGGTCCTGACGTTCGATCGAAGCCCTCTATTCACAATGCCTGAACCCACTCCTGTGTAACCGGTGTGAAAGGGCTAGCTAGTTAGCGGTGGTGTGCGCTAATAGCGTTTCAATCGGTGACGTCACTCGCTCTGAGACCATGAAGTAGTTGTTCCCCTAGCTTGTGCAAAAGGCCCGTGGCTTTTGTGGAACGATAGGTAACGAGGCTTCGTAGAGTGTCTGTTGTCGATGTGTGCAGAGGGTCCCTGGTTCGAGCCCAGGTTGGGGCGAGGAGAGGGACGGAAGCTAAACTGTCACTCATGCATGGCCACACAGTGCTACCTCTGGTGACAGTCCTCAGCATCTTTAACACGTCTGGTGTTGGGAGTCAACAGCAGCTGTGTTAGAGAGGAACTAGCTGACTGCAGACTCTTTGTCAAACACGGCTGCTGCTTCAACCTGAGTTGTTCACTTAATAGGATTCACTTTCACAGTCTGGAGAGAGAGAGAGAGAGAGAGACAGAGAGAGAGAGACAGAGAGAGAGAGAGAGGGAGAGAGAGAGAGAGAGAGAGAGACGCAGAGAGACAGAGAGAGAGAGAGACAGAGAGAGAGAGACAGAGAGAGGCAGAGAGACAGAGAGAGACAGAGAGAGAGACAGAGAGAGACAGAGAGAGAGACAGAGAGAGACAGAGAGAGAGAGAGAGACAGAGAGAGAGACAGAGAGAGACAGAGAGAGGCAGAGAGACAGAGAGAGAGAGAGAGGGAGAGGGAGAGGGAGAGAGAGAGAGGCAGAGAGACAGAGAGAGACAGAGAGAGGGAGAGGGAGAGGGAGAGGGGGAAAGTCAGGGAGACAACAGCTCTAATGAACTAGTATGTTCACAGTGTCTCTGTTCTCAATGTGAACATTAGAGCCATTAGTTATTAAAATGCTGATTATCGGACCAGAAGTCTTTTCGAGGTTAAATAGTGTTGAGTTCCGCTGTCAACTTGTCTTAATTGCAATTATATTTGAAAATAAGACAAACTCCTTCACACATTTGCCAAAGTGGAAAGACGAACGGAAGAAGAAAAAGAAGAAGAAGAACCGGATTTAAATCTGAAAGGGTGTTTAAATGTAACTGCAGGAAGTGTGACTGTGATAAATGAATTTCTCTCATAAAAGAACATGACTTGTAAATGAGCCGAAGTCAACGGTTTAGACGGAGCACTAAACACCTGATCCAAGCTAACAGAAAAGCTACGGCAGTCCAATTCTGATCTTTTTTTTTTACCACTAATTGGTCTTTTGACCAATCAGATCAGATCTGCTGCGAGTAATTGGGACGAGAAATTTTTTTTTATAATCAAATTGGGCTGACTGTGTAAACGTAGCCTAACAGTGTTGATATGACGAGGTTTAAGTTGGATACGATCTCCAATTCACTTCACAGTCAATTAGCTCTCATCAATGCAGACATGTTTTCTGTGTTTAATATACCGAGAGGAAGCATTTTTGGCTTTTTCGAATCGCGTTTCTGAGTTCCAGACGCCTTACACCTGTGGCGAGGAACTCTCAAGGAAGCCGGTAAATTAAGAGTGTGAAACTGTGCTTGGCAAGTGTTGATGGTGAAATCTGACTGCCTACATATGGCGCCTGCCGCCTGCACGTCCGTCATGTAGAGGCTTCATCATTAGCAGAGGTAACTCTGTTTTAAAGCGCCGTGTTCCCAATGACACTCTCTGTTTATTATCTATGCATAGTCACTTTAACTCGACCTACATGTACATATTACCTCAATTACCACCACTAACCCGTACCCCTTGCACATTGACTCTGTACCGGTACCTCCGGATGGACAGGGTTGTCCCTGTTAAAGCCTCATCCTCCGGATGGACAGGGCTGTCCCTGTTAAAGCCTCATCCTCCGGATGGACAGGGCTGTCCCTGTTAAAGCCTCATCCTCCGGATGGACAGGGCTGTCCCTGTTAAAGCCTCATCCTCCGGATGGACAGGGCTGTCCCTGTTAAAGCCTCATCCTCCGGATGGACAGGGCTGTCCCTGTTAAAGCCTCATCCTCCGGATGGACAGGACTGTCCCTGTTAAAGCCTCATCCTCCGGATGGACAGGGCTGTCCCTGTTAAAGCCTCATCCTCCGGTGGACAGGGTTGTCCCTGTTAAAGCCTCATCCTCAGGTGGACAGGGCTGTCCCTGTTAAAGCCTCAGCCTCCTGTGGACAGGGTTGTCCCTGTTAAAGCCTCAGCCACTTAACAGTGTATTGGGTGTGAGGACCGCATGGACCTCAAAACCAGGATTAATCTCTGTTGGACTTCAGAGTTAAACCCTGCTGGAAATCAGAACCAGGTTTAATCCCATTTGGAAATCAGAACCAGGGTTAATCCCTGTTGGACATCAGAACCAGGTTTAATCCCATTTGGACATCAGAACCAGGGTTAATCCCTGTTGGACATCAGAACCAGGTTTAATCCCTGCTGGACATCAGAACCAGGGTTAATCCCTGCTGGACATCAGAACCAGAGTTAATCCCTGCTGGACAACAGAACCAGAGTTAATCCCTGCTGGACAACAGAACCAGAGTTAATCCCTGCTGGACAACAGAACCAGAGTTAATCCCTGCTGGACAACAGAACCAGAGTTAATCCCTGCTGGACAACAGAACCAGAGTTAATCCCTGCTGGACAACAGAACCAGAGTTAATCCCTGCTGGACAACAGAACCAGAGTTAATCCCTGCTGGACAACAGAACCAAAGTTAATCCCTGATGGACATCAGAATCAGAGTTAATCCCTGCTGGACATCAGAATCAGAGTTAATCCCTGCTGGGCATCAGAACCAGAGTTAATCCCTGCTGGACATCAGAACCAGGGTTAATCCCTGTTGGACATCAGAACCAGGTTTAATCCCTGCTGGACAACAGAACCAGGTTTAATCCCTGCTGGACATCAGAACCAGGGTTAATCCCTGCTGGACATCAGAACCAGGTTTAATCCCTGCTGGACAACAGAACCAGAGTTAATCCCTGCTGGACAACAGAACCAGAGTTAATCCCTGCTGGACAACAGAACCAGAGTTAATCCCTGCTGGACAACAGAACCAGAGTTAATCCCTGTTGGACATCAGAACCAGGTTTAATCCCTGCTGGACAACAGAACCAGGTTTAATCCCTGCTGGACATCAGAACCAGGGTTAATCCCTGCTGGACATCAGAACCAGGTTTAATCCCTGCTGGACAACAGAACCAGAGTTAATCCCTGCTGGACAACAGAACCAGAGTTAATCCCTGCTGGACAACAGAACCAGAGTTAATCCCTGCTGGACAACAGAACCAGAGTTAATCCCTGCTGGACAACAGAACCAAAGTTAATCCCTGATGGACATCAGAATCAGAGTTAATCCCTGCTGGACATCAGAATCAGAGTTAATCCCTGCTGGGCATCAGAACCAGAGTTAATCCCTACTGGACATCAGAACCAGAGTTAATCCCTGCTGGACATCAGAATCAGAGTTAATCCCTGCTGGACATCAGAATCAGAGTTAATCCCTGCTGGACATCAGAACCAGAGTTAATCCCTGCTGGACATCAGAACCAGAGTTAATCCCTGCTGGACAACAGAACCAGAGTTAATCCCTGTTTTGTGTGTGTGTGTGTGTGTGTGTGCTCGTGCGTGTGTGTCTGTGTCTGTGTGTGTGTGTGTGTGTGTGTGTGTGTGTGTGTGTGTGTGTGTGTGTGTGTGTGTGTTCGTGTGTGTTTAAGGACAACACTGATGTGGTTAAGATAGCTCATCAGCCGTCATTAAGACTAGGATGGCGAAGCTAAAAGGTAGATAGACTCAGTTATCCAGCCGTGACAGTATCGTTATGACTCATCTTGCCACATTACAGAGTCTTCGGCTCCGGCAAATAGCAAGTAAGGGCTCTAACCTGACACGACACAATTATATATACCCCTCCGATCTCCAATGTATTTTATCAAGCTGTTTAAAGTCCACAATGGCTCCTGTTTAAGCCCTCTTGATCTGGGAGGAAGAGAAAGTTGAATATTTAATGTGTAGGTAGCTTTGATAGCAGTCGAACCTGCCTAATCACAAGCACATGTCCCCACTCTTCTTCTATGGAAGGTAGCCTAAGCATTTGGGCGTGATGTGGAGAATACTGAAACTTTATTCATTAGTGCTTTTGACATCCTCTTTAGGTACACACGTAGAATATGAATGGTGTGTATAACACAAAACACTACACTCCGTGAGAACTTCAAATCAAATCAGATCAAATTTTATTTGTCACATACACATGGTTAGCAGATGTTAATGCGAGTGTAGCGAAATGCTTGTGCTTCTAGTTCCGGACAATGCAGTAATAACCAAGTAATAACAATCACCAAAACTACTACCTTATACACATAAGTGTAAAGGGATAAAGAATATGTACTTAAGTGATGTATCACTCTGCAGGGCATTCTGGGTACTTTATAGTGCATGAAATGGGAAAAGACGGGGAATTGGGAAAAAACAGACTGTTAGAAAAATCTAAATATTAGTGTGTGTGTGTGTGTGTCGTGTGTGTGTGTGTGTGTGTGTGTCGTGTGTGTGTGTGTGTGTGTCGTGTGTGTGTGTGTGTGTGTGTGTGTGTGTGTGTGTGTGTGTGTGTGTGTGTGTGTGTGTGTGTGTGTGTGTGTGGTGTGTGTGTGTGTGTGTGTGTGTGTGTGTGTGTGTGTGTGTGTGTGTGTGTGTGTGTGTGTGTGTGTGTGTGTGTGTGTGTGTGTGTGTGTGTGTGTGTGTGTGTGTGTGGGGGAAATGGGCGGGTTGATAAATAATGTAGGCTGTGTTTAAGCAGCCATGTCCATTAGGACTAGTAGTTCTATCATTTATTCATTCATGTTGGGTGGGCACCACAATCGCCATCTCCACTTACTTTCAAATGCATTCCTGTTTTCAGGCTCAGTCAAAACCACTAATAATGCAACGAATTCACTGTAGACTAATGTTTTTAAATGCAACAGTAATATGATTACAACCTAAACGTTGAATGTGAAGCCTGGTTTGAATATTGTATGTTTTTGAAGGGTCTCGGCTATGAGCCTGTTGAGCCTGGTCATCCATCTAATAGACATCACATTATCCTGATGGAGCTGGAGTGGGCTGTCCAGGACAGAAGGAGACTGATAATGTGATGCTATCATGGGCTGATCCTAGACCTGTATGGTCCTGATTCCAGACACTGGTTAATGTGGTGTGGTGCTATCATGGGCTGATCCTAGACCTGTATGGTCCTGATTCCTGACACTGGTTAATGTGGTGTGGTGCTATCATGGGCTGATCCTAGACCTGTATGGTCCTGATTCCTGACACTGGTTAATGTGGTGTGGTGCTATCATGGGCTGATCCTAGACCTGTATGGTCCTGATTCCTGACACTGGTTAATGTGGTGTGGTGCTATCATGGGCTGATCCTAGACCAGTATGGTCCTGGGTGGTTCGAGCCCTGAATGCTTATTGGCTGACAGCCATTATATATTCAAGTAATAAGGCCCGAGGAGGTGTGGTATATGGCCAATATACCACAGCTAATAGCTGTTCTGAACAAACCCCCGAGGTGCCTTATAGCTATTATAAACTGGTTACCAACTTAATATGAATGTTTTCTCATATCCGTTATATACGGTCTGATATACCATGGCTGTCAGCCAATCAGGATTCATGTCTTGAACCAACCAGTTTATAACAGACCGTAAACCACGGTATGACAAAACAGTACATTTGTCCCGCTCAAATTACATTGATAACCAATTTATCATAGCAATAAGGCACCTCAGGTGTTTGTGCTATATTGCCAATATGTCATGGCTAAGGGCTGTATCCAGGCACTCAGCATTGAGTCGTGACTAAGAACAGCCTTTAGCTGTGGTATTTGTATATGTATTTATTATGGATCCCCATTAGTTCCTGACAAGGCAGCAGCTACTCTTCCTGGGGTTTATTATGGATCCCCATTAGTTCCTGCCAAGGCAGCATCTACTCTTCCTGGGGTTTATTATGGATCCCCATTAGTTCCTGCCAAGGCAGCAGATACTCTTCCTGGGGTTTATTATGGATCCCCATTAGTTCCTGTCAAGGCAGCAGCTACTCTTCCTGGGGTTTATTATGGATCCCCATTAGTTCCTGCCAAACCAGCAGCTACTCTTCCTGGGGTTTATTATGGATCCCCATTAGTTCCTGCCAAGGCAGCAGCTACTCTTCCTGGGGTTTATTATGGATCCCCATTAGTTCCTGTCAAGGCAGCATCTACTCTTCCTGGGGTTTATTATGTATCCCCATTAGTTCCTGCCAAGGCAGCAGCTACTCTTCCTGGGGTTTATTATGGATCCCCATTATTTCCTGTCAAGGCAGCATCTACTCTTCCTGGGGTTTATTATGGATCCCCATTAGTTCCTGCCAAGGCAGCAGCTACTCTTCCTGGGGTTTATTATGGATCCCCATTAGTTCCTGTCAAGGCAGCAGCTACTCTTCCTGGGGTTTATTATGGATCCCCATTAGTTCCTGCCAAGGCAGCAGCTACTCTTCCTGGGGTTTATTATGGATCCCCATTAGTTCCTGCCAAGGCAACAGCTACTCTTCCTGGGGTTTATTATGGATCCCCATTAGTTCCTGTCAAGGCAGCATCTACTCTTCCTGGGGTTTATTATGTATCCCCATTAGTTCCTGCCAAGGCAGCAGCTACTCTTCCTGGGGTTTATTATGGATCCCCATTATTTCCTGTCAAGGCAGCATCTACTCTTCCTGGGGTTTATTATGTATCCCCTTAGTTCCTGCCAAGGAAGCAGCTACTCTTCCTGGGGTATTTTAAGGATCCCCATTAGTTCCTGTCAAGGCAGCAGCTACTCTTCCTGGGGTTTATTATGGATCCCCATTAGTTCCTGCCAAGGTAGCAGCTACTCTTCCTGGGGTTTATTATGGATCCCCATTAGTTCCTGTCAAGGCAGCAGCTACTCTTCCTGGGGTTTATTATGGATCCCCATTAGTTCCTGCCAAACCAGCAGCTACTCTTCCTGGGGTTTATTATGGATCCCCATTAGTTCCTGCCAAGGCAGCAGCTACTCTTCCGGGGGTTTATTATGGATCCCCATTAGTTCCTGCCAAGGCAGCAGCTACTCTTCCTGGGGTTTATTATGGATCCCCATTAGTTCCTGTCAAGGCAGCAGCTACTCTTCCTGGGGTTTATTATGGATCCCCATTAGTTCCTGCCAAGGCAGCAGATACTCTTCCTGGGGTTTATTATGGATCCCCATTAGTTCCTGCCAAGGCAACAGCTACTCTTCCTGGGGTTTATTATGGATCCCCATTAGTTCCTGCCAAGGCAACAGCTACTCTTCCTGGGGTTTATTATGGATCCCCATTAGTTCCTGCCAAGGCAGCAGCTACTCTTCCTGGGATTTATTATGGATCCCCATTAGTTCGTGTCAAGGCAGCAGCTACTCATCCTGGGGTTTATTATGGATCCCCATTAGTTCCTGCCAAGGCAGCAGCTACTCTTCCTGGGGGTTATTATGTATCCCCATTAGTTCCTACCAAGGCAGCAGCTACTCTTCCTGGGGTTTATTATGGATCCCCATTAGTTCCTGCCAAGGCAGCAGCTACTCTTCCTGGGGTTTATTATGGATCCCCATTAGTTCCTGCCAAGGCAACAGCTACTCTTCCTGGGGTTTATTATGGATCCCCATTAGTTCCTGTCAAGGCAGCATCTACTCTTCCTGGGGTTTATTATGTATCCCCATTAGTTCCTGCCAAGGCAGCAGCTACTCTTCCTGGGGTTTATTATGGATCCCCATTATTTCCTGTCAAGGCAGCATCTACTCTTCCTGGGGTTTATTATGTATCCCCATTAGTTCCTGCCAAGGAAGCAGCTACTCTTCCTGGGGAATTTTAAGGATCCCCATTAGTTCCTGTCAAGGCAGCAGCTACTCTTCCTGGGGTTTATTATGGATCCCCATTAGTTCCTGCCAAACCAGCAGCTACTCTTCCTGGGGTTTATTATGGATCCCCATTAGTTCCTGCCAAGGCAGCAGCTACTCTTCCTGGGGTTTATTATGGATCCCCATTATTTCCTGTCAAGGCAGCATCTACTCTTCCTGGGGTTTATTATGTATCCCCTTAGTTCCTGCCAAGGAAGCAGCTACTCTTCCTGGGGTATTTTAAGGATCCCCATTAGTTCCTGTCAAGGCAGCAGCTACTCTTCCTGGGGTTTATTATGTATCCCCATTAGTTCCTGCCAAGGTAGCAGCTACTCTTCCTGGGGTTTATTATGGATCCCCATTAGTTCCTGTCAAGGCAGCAGCTACTCTTCCTGGGGTTTATTATGGATCCCCATTAGTTCCTGCCAAACCAGCAGCTACTCTTCCTGGGGTTTATTATGGATCCCCATTAGTTCCTGCCAAGGCAGCAGCTACTCTTCCGGGGGTTTATTATGGATCCCCATTAGTTCCTGCCAAGGCAGCAGCTACTCTTCCTGGGGTTTATTATGGATCCCCATTAGTTCCTGTCAAGGCAGCAGCTACTCTTCCTGGGGTTTATTATGGATCCCCATTAGTTCCTGCCAAGGCAGCAGATACTCTTCCTGGGGTTTATTATGGATCCCCATTAGTTCCTGCCAAGGCAACAGCTACTCTTCCTGGGGTTTATTATGGATCCCCATTAGTTCCTGCCAAGGCAACAGCTACTCTTCCTGGGGTTTATTATGGATCCCCATTAGTTCCTGCCAAGGCAGCAGCTACTCTTCCTGGGATTTATTATGGATCCCCATTAGTTCGTGTCAAGGCAGCAGCTACTCATCCTGGGGTTTATTATGGATCCCCATTAGTTCCTGCCAAGGCAGCAGCTACTCTTCCTGGGGGTTATTATGTATCCCCATTAGTTCCTACCAAGGCAGCAGCTACTCTTCCTGGGGTTTATTATGGATCCCCATTAGTTCCTGCCAAGGCAGCAGCTACTCTTCCTGGGGTTTATTATGGATCCCCATTAGTTCCTGCCAAGGCAACAGCTACTCTTCCTGGGGTTTATTATGGATCCCCATTAGTTCCTGTCAAGGCAGCATCTACTCTTCCTGGGGTTTATTATGTATCCCCATTAGTTCCTGCCAAGGCAGCAGCTACTCTTCCTGGGGTTTATTATGGATCCCCATTATTTCCTGTCAAGGCAGCATCTACTCTTCCTGGGGTTTATTATGTATCCCCATTAGTTCCTGCCAAGGAAGCAGCTACTCTTCCTGGGGAATTTTAAGGATCCCCATTAGTTCCTGTCAAGGCAGCAGCTACTCTTCCTGGGGTTTATTATGGATCCCCATTAGTTCCTGCCAAGGCAGCAGCTACTCTTCCTGGGGTTTATTATGGATCCCCATTAGTTCCTGTCAAGGCAGCAGCTACTCTTCCTGGGGTTTATTATGGATCCCCATTAGTTCCTGCCAAACCAGCAGCTACTCTTCCTGGGGTTTATTATGGATCCCCATTAGTTCCTGCCAAGGCAGCAGCTACTCTTCCTGGGGTTTATTATGGATCCCCATTAGTTCCTGTCAAGGCAGCAGCTACTCTTCCTGGGGTTTATTATGGATCCCCATTAGTTCCTGCCAAGGCAGCAGATACTCTTCCTGGGGTTTATTATGGATCCCCATTAGTTCCTGCCAAGGCAACAGCTACTCTTCCTGGGGTTTATTATGGATCCCCATTAGTTCCTGCCAAGGCAACAGCTACTCTTCCTGGGGTTTATTATGGATCCCCATTAGTTCCTGCCAAGGCAGCAGCTACTCTTCCTGGGATTTATTATGGATCCCCATTAGTTCGTGTCAAGGCAGCAGCTACTCATCCTGGGGTTTATTATGGATCCCCATTAGTTCCTGCCAAGGCAGCAGCTACTCTTCCTGGGGGTTATTATGTATCCCCATTAGTTCCTACCAAGGCAGCAGCTACTCTTCCTGGGGTTTATTATGGATCCCCATTAGTTCCTGCCAAGGCAGCAGCTACTCTTCCTGGGGTTTATTATGGATCCCCATTAGTTCCTGCCAAGGCAACAGCTACTCTTCCTGGGGTTTATTATGGATCCCCATTAGTTCCTGTCAAGGCAGCATCTACTCTTCCTGGGGTTTATTATGTATCCCCATTAGTTCCTGCCAAGGCAGCAGCTACTCTTCCTGGGGTTTATTATGGATCCCCATTATTTCCTGTCAAGGCAGCATCTACTCTTCCTGGGGTTTATTATGTATCCCCATTAGTTCCTGCCAAGGAAGCAGCTACTCTTCCTGGGGAATTTTAAGGATCCCCATTAGTTCCTGTCAAGGCAGCAGCTACTCTTCCTGGGGTTTATTATGGATCCCCATTAGTTCCTGCCAAACCAGCAGCTACTCTTCCTGGGGTTTATTATGGATCCCCATTAGTTCCTGCCAAGGCAGCAGCTACTCTTCCTGGGGTTTATTATGGATCCCCATTATTTCCTGTCAAGGCAGCATCTACTCTTCCTGGGGTTTATTATGTATCCCCTTAGTTCCTGCCAAGGAAGCAGCTACTCTTCCTGGGGTATTTTAAGGATCCCCATTAGTTCCTGTCAAGGCAGCAGCTACTCTTCCTGGGGTTTATTATGTATCCCCATTAGTTCCTGCCAAGGTAGCAGCTACTCTTCCTGGGGTTTATTATGGATCCCCATTAGTTCCTGTCAAGGCAGCAGCTACTCTTCCTGGGGTTTATTATGGATCCCCATTAGTTCCTGCCAAACCAGCAGCTACTCTTCCTGGGGTTTATTATGGATCCCCATTAGTTCCTGCCAAGGCAGCAGCTACTCTTCCGGGGGTTTATTATGGATCCCCATTAGTTCCTGCCAAGGCAGCAGCTACTCTTCCTGGGGTTTATTATGGATCCCCATTAGTTCCTGTCAAGGCAGCAGCTACTCTTCCTGGGGTTTATTATGGATCCCCATTAGTTCCTGCCAAGGCAGCAGATACTCTTCCTGGGGTTTATTATGGATCCCCATTAGTTCCTGCCAAGGCAACAGCTACTCTTCCTGGGGTTTATTATGGATCCCCATTAGTTCCTGCCAAGGCAACAGCTACTCTTCCTGGGGTTTATTATGGATCCCCATTAGTTCCTGCCAAGGCAGCAGCTACTCTTCCTGGGATTTATTATGGATCCCCATTAGTTCGTGTCAAGGCAGCAGCTACTCATCCTGGGGTTTATTATGGATCCCCATTAGTTCCTGCCAAGGCAGCAGCTACTCTTCCTGGGGGTTATTATGTATCCCCATTAGTTCCTACCAAGGCAGCAGCTACTCTTCCTGGGGTTTATTATGGATCCCCATTAGTTCCTGCCAAGGCAGCAGCTACTCTTCCTGGGGTTTATTATGGATCCCCATTAGTTCCTGCCAAGGCAACAGCTACTCTTCCTGGGGTTTATTATGGATCCCCATTAGTTCCTGTCAAGGCAGCATCTACTCTTCCTGGGGTTTATTATGTATCCCCATTAGTTCCTGCCAAGGCAGCAGCTACTCTTCCTGGGGTTTATTATGGATCCCCATTATTTCCTGTCAAGGCAGCATCTACTCTTCCTGGGGTTTATTATGTATCCCCATTAGTTCCTGCCAAGGAAGCAGCTACTCTTCCTGGGGAATTTTAAGGATCCCCATTAGTTCCTGTCAAGGCAGCAGCTACTCTTCCTGGGGTTTATTATGGATCCCCATTAGTTCCTGCCAAGGCAGCAGCTACTCTTCCTGGGGTTTATTATGGATCCCCATTAGTTCCTGTCAAGGCAGCAGCTACTCTTCCTGGGGTTTATTATGGATCCCCATTAGTTCCTGCCAAACCAGCAGCTACTCTTCCTGGGGTTTATTATGGATCCCCATTAGTTCCTGCCAAGGCAGCAGCTACTCTTCCGGGGGTTTATTATGGATCCCCATTAGTTCCTGCCAAGGCAGCAGCTACTCTTCCTGGGGTTTATTATGGATCCCCATTAGTTCCTGTCAAGGCAGCAGCTACTCTTCCTGGGGTTTATTATGGATCCCCATTAGTTCCTGTCAAGGCAGCAGCTACTCTTCCTGGGGTTTATTATGGATCCCCATTAGTTCCTGCCAAGGCAGCAGATACTCTTCCTGGGGTTTATTATGGATCCCCATTAGTTCCTGCCAAGGCAACAGCTACTCTTCCTGGGGTTTATTATGGACCCCCATTAGTTCCTGCCAAGGCAACAGCTACTCTTCCTGGGGTTTATTATGGATCCCCATTAGTTCCTGCCAAGGCAGCAGCTACTCTTCCTGGGGGTTATTATGTATCCCCATTAGTTCCTACCAAGGCAGCAGCTACTCTTCCTGGGGTTTATTATGGATCCCCATTAGTTCCTGCCAAGGCAGCAGCTACTCTTCCTGGGGGTTATTATGTATCCCCATTAGTTCCTACCAAGGCAGCAGCTACTCTTCCTGGGGTTTATTATGGATCCCCATTAGTTCCTACCAAGGCAGCAGCTACTCTTCCAGGGGGTTATTATGTATCCCCATTAGTTCCTACCAAGGCAGCAGCTACTCCTCCTGGGGTTTATTATGGATCCCCATTAGTTCCTACCAAGGCAGCAGCTACTCTTCCTGGGGTTTATTATGGAGCCGCATTAGTTCCTGTCAAGGCAGCAGCTACTCTTCCTGGGGTTTATTATGTATCCCCATTCGTTCCTACCAAGGCAGCAGCTACTCTTCCTGGGGTTTATTATGAAACCCCATTAGTTCCTGTCAAGGCAGCAGCTACTCTTCCTGGGGTATATTATGGATCCCCATTAGTTCCAGACAAGGCAGCAGCTACTCTCCCTGGGGTATATTATGGATCCCCATTAGTTCCTGTCAAGGCAGCAGCTACTCTTCCTGGGGTTTATTATGGATCCCCATTAGTTCTTGTCAAGGGAGCATCTACTCTTCCTGGGGTTTATTATGGATCCCCATTGGTTCCTGTCAAGGCAGCAGCTACTCTTCCTGGGGTTTATTATGGATACCCATTAGTTTCTGCCAAGGCAGCAGCTACTCTTCCTGGGGTTTATTATGGATCCCCATAAGACCCTGTCAAGGCAGCAGCTACTCTTCCTGGGGCTTATTATGGATCCCCATTAGTTCCTGTCAAGGCAGCAGCTACTCTTCCTGGGGTTTATTATGGATCCCCATTAGTTCCTCTCAAGGCAGCAGCTACTCTTCCTGGGGTTTATTATGGATCCCCATTAGTTCCTGTCAAGGCAGCAGCTACTCTTCCTGGGGCTTATTATGGATCCCCATTAGTTCCTGACAAGGCAGGAGCTCCTCTTCCTGGGGTTTATTATGTATCCCCATTAGTTCCTGCCAAGGCAGCAGCTAATCTTCCTGGTGTTTATTATGGATCCCCATTAGTTCCTGCCAAGGCAGCAGCTACTCTTCCTGGGGTTTATTATGTATCCCCATTAGTTCCTGCCAAGGCAGCAGCTACTCTTCCAGGGGTCCAACAAAATTAAGGCAGTTATGTACAATTAAAAAATATTACATGATGTTACATTTCATACCACTACTCTACAATACATTAAGTGTGTTCCCTCAGACCACTACTCTACAATACATTAAGTGTGTTCCCCCAGACCACTACTCTACAATACATTAAGTGTGTTCCCACAGACCACTACTCTACAATACATTAAGTGTGTTCCCCCAGACCACTACTCTACAATACATTAAGTGTGTTCCCACAGACCACTACTCTACAATACATTAAGTGTGTTCCCCCCAGACCACTACTCTACAATACATTAAGTGAGTTCCCACA
>NW_022265996.1:85000-90000 GCF_002021735.2 Oncorhynchus kisutch | reverse complement strand
TAACGGACAAAAGGACCAATCAAGCGTGCAGAGAGGACTTCCTATTTTCTCTTCTCGCCACACTATCACGGCATCTCTAATGCGATGTGACACAACATATAATAGTCAATTCGATATGGCATTTATCTAATAATGTTTAATTTTACTCCTCATTTAACATGATTTCTGACACAGTGATTACAAGCGTAGATGGTATTAATTCAAGCAAGATGTATGATGTGGAATTACATTTTTTCGAATTTGATAGAATGAGTTACGATGACTTATTCTAATCACGTTCTTAAGTGTGGAACTAGAAAACTAATAGCTTAATCATCTTTTAGATGACATCACCTTATGTTATGCATTATTTAGTCTTGGGTATCAGAAGGAGTGTCATACCGCACTGCAGGCATAGAAGGGGTCGTGTCCCCAAATGGCACCCTATTCCCTTGCTAGTGCACTACTTTCGACTAAGGCCTATACGGCTCTGGTCAATGGTAGTGCACTAGGTAAGGAATGGGGGCTGCTGTTTGGGACACAACCCGAGGCTTTTACAGTAAGAGTTAACTGGCTTGAAATGCACCACGTTCATCTCTCATTGACTTACATTGACTTCCACCCTCTGATACCAAACACAATGGCAGTAATAACAGCAACAGTAACAATGATATACGGAGACCAGCATGAGTAGCTGCCTCACAACATAACACTCTACTTCTTTATTACTGAAAACCACAGTCTAACTACAGCTGTAAATCACTATAGTGTAGTTAGATACCACAGTCTAACTACTGCTGTAAATCATTATAGTGTAGTTAGATACCACAGTCTAACTACAGCTGTAAATCACTATAGTGTAGTTAGATACCACAGTCTTACTACAGCTGTAAATCATTATAGTGTAGTTAGATCCCACAGTCTAACTACAGCTGTAAATCATTATAGTGTAGTTAGATACCCGAGTCTAACTACAGCTGTAAATCATTATAGTGTAGTTAGATCCCACAGTCTAACTACAGCTGTAAATCATTATAGTGTAGTTAGATACCCGAGTCTAACTACAGCTGTAAATCATTATAATGTAGTTAGATACCACAGACTAACTACAGCTGTAAACCATGATACTGTAGTTAGATACCACAGTCTAACTACAGCTGTAAATCATTATAGTGCAGTTAGATACCACAGTCTAACTACAGCTGTAAATCATTATAGTGTAGTTAGATACCACAGTCTAACTACAGCTGTAAATCACTACACAGTAGTTAGATACCACAGTCTAACTACAGCTGTAAATCACTATACTGTAGCTAGATGTAAATAGAGAGAGGATCATTCTAACAGTGAACCAGAGTTGGTTCAGCAGTTGAGGACAGAGTGTGTTGGTTATCCTACAGGAAGACACACGTCCTTTACTGTCGAGGTCTCCACAGCCTCGCCTGTTATTCCAAACAATCACGTCATTGTGTTGAGTTGATATGTAATGGATATCATCACCATTTCTGTCATGCCTCAAACACTAGCTGGAAACTACGAAGTTAAAGATGTAGTATATTTTACTATGCAGTAGCCTACAAATATTCCTCTCTAATAGTCATGACCAGGGCACTCACGGACCGAAAATAACCATGTTTATTTATACATTTCAAATGTATTCAGAAAAAAAAACAACCAGTCAAATCCGTTATGTTTATCCTCTGTTTATTATCTAGATTTCAGTTGAGTTTCTTTTTTCTCAGCCAACCAAAGGAAACTCTAGGGCTTTGGTTGGTATACTTAAGCATTCTTCCAGAGGCCTGCTGGTTTGTGTCTAATTTGATGGCGTTGTCAAAGGAGAGAGAGAGAGAGACAGAGAGAGAGAGACAGAGAGGTAGAGAGAGAGAGAGAGAGAGAGAGAGAGAGAGAGAGAGAGAGAGAGAGAAAATAGAGAGAGAGAGATAAAGAGAGAGAATAGAGAGAGAGAGAGAGAGAGAGAGAGAGAGAGAGAGAATAGAGAGAGAGAGAATAGAGAGAGAGAGAGAGAGAGAGAGAGAGAGAGAGAGAGAATAGAGAGAGAGAGAGAGAGAGAGAGAGAGGGGAGAGAGAGAGGGGAGAGAGAGAGGGGGAGAGAGAGAGAGAGAGAGAGAGAATAGAGAGAGAGAATAGAGAGAGAGAGAGAGAATAGAGAGAGAGAGAGAGAGAGAGAGAGATGCAAACTTGCCACTGAACAAGCCTGGGGATTGAATGACTCTCCCACCTCTGCAGTGGCTGACCTCACCGGCGTGGGGTTGAGGAACACTGGAGAGGAAACTCTGTGTGTGAAGCCATCCTCTGGGCCCTACTCTCTCTTTCTACCCCACACCCACAGGGCCTCTCTCTCTGTGAACGGCCATGGTGCTGTGGGGCCCCTCTCTCTCTCTCCACCACACACCCACAGGGCCTCTATCTCTCCACCCCACACCCACAGGGACTCTCTCTCTGTGAACAGCCATGCTGTGGGCCACCCCCTCCCTCTCTCCCTCTCCCTCTCCCTCTCCCTCTCCCTCTGCATACAGCCATTGTGATTTGGACTTCTCTCGTTCAACTTGAGACCGTCCCATCACACTCAGGGCTCCAGTACACAGCTCTCTTCCACCTCTCTAGCCCACAGACTCCCAGATATCACTGCCTCCATCACACTCTGTGTCCCCAGTGTAGCAGGCTACACTGTTAGCAGATATATCTCAATGGCAGGATACCCTGTGAAATCAACAGGTAGTCCTGATTGTCATCGGCGCTGGGTGAGACGGTTTTCCGTTTCCCGCTCATCACAATAAGCTGATTTGTGAAGTTTGTATATTTGTGATGTGGTGATTTTGTCAGGGGGTTTTGACAGATCCTCTTAGGCTTTGTGTATTACAGTGTTAGTGATTCAGTGATGCAAACGACAACAGATGAAAGAGGCCCAACACAGACTAGAAGCAACAGGGAGAGGAGTTCATTAGCATATAGATGTTTGTCTGTGTGTGTGTGTGCACACCCCCCCCCTATAATATGTATTCAGCCCCCTATAATATTTCTTCAGCCCCCCCTATAATATGTCTTCAGCCCCCCCTATAATATGTCTTCAAACCCCACCCTATAATATGTCTTCAGCCCCCCCTATAATATGTATTCAACCCCCCCTATAATATGTCTTCAGCCCCCCCTATAATATCTCTTCAACCCCCACCTATAATATGTCTTCAGCCCCCCTTATAATATGTCTTCAGCCCCCCCATAATATGTCTTCAGCCCCCCCATAATATGTCTTCAACCCCCCCTATAATATGTCTTCAGCCCCCCCTATAATATTATCTTCACCCCCCCCCCTATAATATATCTTCAGCCCCCCCCTATAATATATCTTCAGCCCCCCCTATAATATGTCTTCATCCCCCCTATAATATGTCTTCAACCCCCCCTATTAATATATCTTCACCCCCCCCCCCCTATAATATGTCTTCAACCCCCCTTATAATATGTCTTCAGCCCCCCTATAATATGTCTTCAACCCCCCCTATAATATGTCTTCATCCCCCCTATAATATGTCTTCAACCCCCCCTATAATATGTCTTCAGCCCCCCCTATAATATGTCTTCATCCCCCCTATAATATGTCTTCAGCCTCCCTATAATATGTCTTCAACCCCCCCTATAATATGTCTTCAACCCCCCCTATAATATGTCTTCAACCCCCCCTATAATATGTCTTCAGCCCCCCCTATAATATGTCTTCATCCCCCCCTATAATATGTCTTCAGCCCCCCCTATAATATGTCTTCAACCCCCCTATAATATGTTCTTCAGCCCCCCTATAATATGTCTTCAGCCCCCCCTATAATATGTCTTCATCCCCCCTATAATATGTCTTCAGCCCCCCCTATAATATGTCTTCAGCCCCCCCCATAATATGTCTTCAGCCCCCCCTATAATATGTCTTCAGCCCCCCTATAATATGTCTTCAGCCCCCCCTATAATATGTCTTCAGGCCCCCCCTATAATATGTCTTCAGCCCCCCCCTATAATATGTCTTCAGCCCCCCCTATAATATGTCTTCAACCCCCCCTATAATATGTCTTCAGCCCCCCCCTATAATATGTCTTCAGCCCCCCTATAATATGTCTTCAACCCCCCCTATAATATGTCTTCAACACCCCTATAATATGTCTTCAACCCCCCCTATAATATGTCTTCAACCCCCCCCCCCTATAATATGTCTTCAACCCCCCTATAATATGTCTTCAATCCCCCCTATAATATGTCTTCAACACCCCTATAATATGTCTTCAACCCCCCCTATAATATGTCTTCACCCCCCCTATAATATGTCTTCAACCCCCCCTATAATATGTCTTCAACCCCCCCTATAATATGTCTTCAGCCCCCCCTATAATATGTCTTCAACCCCCCCTATAATATGTCTTCAGCCCCCCCTATAATATGTCTTCAACCCCCCCTATAATATGTCTTCAGCCCCCCCTATAATATGTCTTCAACACCCCTATAATATGTCTTCAACCCCCCCTATAATATGTCTTCAACCCCCCCTATAATATGTCTTCAACCCCCCCTATAATATGTCTTCAACCCCCCCTATAATATGTCTTCAACCCCCCCTATAATATGTCTTCAACCCCGCTATAATATGTCTTCAACCCCCCCTATAATATGTCTTCAACCCCCCCTATAATATGTCTTCAGCCCCCCCTATAATATGTCTTCAACCCCCCCTATAATATGTCTTCAACCCCCCTATAATATGTCTTCAACCCCCCCTATAATATGTCTTCAACCCCCCCTATAATACGTCTTCAACCCCCCCTATAATATGTCTTCAACCCCCCTATAATATGTCTTCAACACCCCTATAATATGTCTTCAACCCCCCTCCCACCACTACCCTCCACTAGAATCATTGTATTCTTTTAATACCTTATGGAGAACCTCCCCTCTGAAAAATCCAGCCCCCCTTTAGACTCTTCTAGAGGTCAGAGGCATGTTGATGACAGCCAAATCTC
>NW_022265996.1:65000-77500 GCF_002021735.2 Oncorhynchus kisutch | reverse complement strand
CAGTGGGGAGGTATGGGGGGGAGGCAGTGGGGAGGTATGGGGGGGAGGCAGTGGGGAGGTATGGGGGAGGCAGTGGGGAGGTATGGGGGGAGGCAGTAGGGAGGTATGGAGGAGGCAGTGGGGAGATATGGGGGGAGGCAGTGGGGAGGTATGGGGGGGAGGCAGTGGGGAGGTATGGGGGGGAGGCAGTGGGGAGGTATGGGGGGAGGCAGTGGGGAGGTATGGGGAGGCAGTGGGGAGGTACAGGGGGAGGCAGTGGGGAGGTATGGGGGGAGGCAGTAGGGAGGTATGGAGGAGGCAGTGGGGAGATATGGGGGGAGGCAGTGGGGAGGTATGGGGGAGGCAGTGAGGAGGTATGGGGGGAGGCAGTGGGGAGGTATGGGGGGAGGCAGTGGGGGAGGTATGGGGGGAGGCAGTGGGGAGATATGGGGGGAGGCAGTGGGGAGGTACGGGGGGAGGCAGTGGGGAGGTATGGGGGGGAGGCAGTGGGGAGGTATAGGGGGGGAGGCAGTGGGGAGGTATGGGGGGGAGGCAGTGGGGAGGTATGGGGGGGAGGCAGTGGGGAGGTATGGGGGAGGCAGTGGGGAGGTATGGGGGGAGTCAGTAGGGAGGTATGGAGGAGGCAGTGGGGAGATATGGGGGGAGGCAGTGGGGAGGTATGGGGGGGAGGCAGTGAGGAGGTATGGGGGGAGGCAGTGGGGAGGTATGGGGGGAGGCAGTGGGGGAGGTATGGGGGGAGGCAGTGGGGAGATATGGGGGGAGGCAGTGGGGAGGTATGGGGGAAGGTATGGGTGGAGGCAGTGGGGGAGGTATGGGGGGAGGCAGTGGGGAGGTATGGGGGGAAGCAGTGGGGAGGTATGGGGGGAAGCAGGGGGAGGTATGGGGGAGGTATGGGGGGAGGTATGGGGGGAGGCAGAGGGAGGTATGGGGGGAGGTATGGGGGGAGGCAGGGGAGGTATGGGGGGAGGTATGGGGGAGGCAGGGGAGGTATGGGGGGAGGTATGGGGGGATGCAGGGGGGAGACCATTTCCTTCTACCTGTTGTCACTCAACATTTCAAGAAATGTGCAAATCCTCCTTGCTTTAGTTTGACTTGAGAACAAGGTGATTGTCTGTATGATGAGCAGACATCAGTGGCCTTCCTCGTAGCAATATGTAAATCAGAGGATTCAGTGATCGTATGTTTCTATACTGTCTGTAAATCAGAGGATTCAGTGATCGTATGTTTCTATACTGTCTGTAAATCAGAGGATTCAGTGATCGTATGTTTCTATACTGTCTGTAAATCAGAGGATTCAGTGATCGTATGTTTCTATACTGTCTGTAAATCAGAGGATTCAGTGATCGTATGTTTCTATACTGTCTGTAAATCAGAGGATTCAGTGATCGTATGTTTCTATACTGTCTGTAAATCAGAGGATTCAGTGATCGTATGTTTCTATACTGTCTGTAAATCAGAGGATTCAGTGATCGTATGTTTCTATACTGTCTGTAAATCAGAGGATTCAGTGATCGTATGTTTCTATACTGTCTGTAAATAAGAGGATTCAGTGACTCATTTTTTTGTGAGTGTTCCTCTACATTTACATTGACATCTTGTTAAAAAAAAACTAATAATAATAATCTTTGCCCTCAGCTAAAAAAGAGAATCAAGATGAACTTTTCCTATCTATTTGTTGTGTACATTATAAAGGCCGCTACATGGCACATGCACCTTTCGTGAAACTAGTCTCTATTTACACCTAAGTGTATTGCATGGTTGTACGAGAGTTTTGTAAACCAGATAACTACTGTGTGTAAACATAGAAACTGTTAATTGCAGAGGAACTGTAAACAAGACCAGCGTGGAATGATTTAAAACAATCATCTCTCTAATCCTGTGTATTTAGCAACATTATGAAACAGACACACAAATAGGAATATAAAAAACAGCGTTTATTGACTGAAATGCCTCTGTTTTTACAGGTGAAAGGACATTGAGTGTGAATCATACTTTAAGCTCAGACTGTCACAACCCTTTTTCCCCGGTTGAGTTTCAGTCTTAACTCAGCACTATTGACTGATACCTTGATGACAGAAAGAACATGGCAGAGGAGGACATTACAAAAGCTCTCATTTATAACAGGTTGTTAAAAATACCAAAAAAGTATACAATCCAAAACTAAAATGTTCACAGTGATTTAACAAAAAAATTATTATAATAATTCAGTGGTGGGGGGGGGTGAATGACATCACAATACCCCATAATGACATCACAATAACCTATAATGACATCACAATACCCCATAATGACATCACAATACCCTATAATGACATCACAATGCCCTATATAAAAATTAAAAATAAAATAATTCCATGTCAAACGGTCCTGTGAATGGATCCTAACTTCAGATCAGCATCTATACATCTCTTCATTCATTTGTGATTTCTGTGTTAACCCAATTTACACACAACAGAACACATCCCTGTGTGTTTAGGTCCTAAACAGCTTGAGGACATTGCAAAAAACCCACGATCAACTTGTAAAGGTTAAAGGTTAAAGGGAATGTTTCAACATGAGTATTATACTAAATAATCCCTCGCTCCAGGTCCTAAGAACATCCGACCCAGCTCTGAACGAGTAGGGACCGTGTCCCCAATGGCACCATATTCTCTTTATAGTGCCCTACGGTCCCTGGTCAAAATGTAGTTCACTAGGAAGGGAATGGGGTGCCTTTTGGGACACAACCCCTATCACTGTGTTTCTGCCAGGAGAGCACTTCCCTCCCTACCTCTGGGACGGGGCCCTTCAGCCAGGCCTGAGGGTGGTGGTTTGTGTGTAAGTGCCTGCCTGCTAAGGCACTGCTACCCCTGAGTCTGTTTCAGTCTGTTTTTCAGAGTTGTAACAGAGGGATGTTGATAATGAATGTGAATCTTTGTGGAATTCAGAGACTGATTCCAATGGCAACTCATTCTGGGAAGCATTTACTTCAGGTTTGCTGAAATGGTCAAATAACAAAAATATTGAAATATTGAAATGACTAGAATAAAGACAAAAGAAGTGATCGGGTCAGAGTTCGAGTATCCCGTCAGAGTTTGACGATGCCCTGAGAAACGTATCCAGCAGCGGTAATGCCATCAGAGGCAGGGGACTAACCATGATGCACCTGGGAAGTCTCTCATGCCGTCGGGTGTGCCTCAGGCCAAAACCATCCCCGGTGAACACCAGCCAAAACACATCCAGCCTCACAGGGCTGCTATAAAAACCTCTACGGTTGTGACTGAGGATGTCTCAGACTGCACTCTTTCCCCTTTATTGTGCATCACTACATAAGGAAAATAGAGCCATTTGGGATGCATCCTGAGTGTACAGTGAGCCATTTGGGATGCAGCCTGAGTGTACAGAGAGCCATTTGAGATGCATCCTGAGTGTACAGTGAGCCATTTGGGATGCATCCTGAGTGTACAGTGAGCCATTTGGGATGCATCCTGAGTGTACAGTGAGCCATTTGGGATTCATCCTGAGTGTACAGAGAGCCATTTGGGATGCAGCCTGAGTGTACAGTGAGCCATTTGGGAGGCAGCCTGAGTGTACAGTGAGCCATTTGGGAGGCAGCCTGAGTGTACAGTGAGCCATTTGGGATGCATCCTGAGTGTACAGTGAGCCATTTGAGATGCAGCCTGAGTGTACAGAGAGCCATTTGGGATGCAGCCTGAGTGTACAGAGAGCCATTTGAGATGCAGCCTGAGTGTACAGTGAGCCATTTGGGATGCAGCCTGAGTGTACAGTGAGCCATTTGGGATGCATCCTGAGTGTACAGTGAGCCATTTGGGATGCAGGCCGAGTGTACAGTGAGCCATTTGGGAGGCAGCCTGAGTGTACAGTGAGCCATTTGGGATGCAGCCTGAGTGTACAGTGAGCCATTTGGGAGGCAGCCTGAGTGTACAGTGAGCCATTTGGGATGCATCCTGAGTGTACAGTGAGCCATTTGAGATGCAGCCTGAGTGTACAGAGAGCCATTTGGGATGCAGCCTGAGTGTACAGTGAGCCATTAAGGATGCAGCCTGAGTGTACAGTGAGCCATTTGGGATGCATCCTGAGTGTACAGTGAGCCATTTGGGATGCAGCCTGAGTGTACAGAGAGCCATTTGGGATGCATCCTGAGTGTACAGAGAGCCATTTGGGATGCATCCTGAGTGTACAGAGAGCCATTTGGGATGCACCCTGAGTGTACAGAGAGCCATTTGGGATGCATCCTGAGTGTACAGAGAGCCATTTGGGATGCATCCTGAGTGTACAGTGAGCCATTTGGGATTCAGCCTGAGTGTACAGAGAGCCATTTGGGATTCAGCCTGAGTGTACAGTGAGCCATTTGGGATGCAGCCTGAGTGTACAGTGAGCCATTTGGGATGCAGCCTGAGTGTACAGTGAGCCATTTGGGATTCAGCCTGAGTGTACAGAGAGCCATTTGGGATGCATCCTGAGTGTACAGTGAGCCATTTGGGATGCAGCCTGAGTGTACAGTGAGCCATTTGGGATGCAGCCTGAGTGTACAGAGAGCCATTTGGGATGCATCCTGAGTGTACAGAGAGCCATTTGGGATGCATCCTGAGTGTACAGAGAGCCATTTGGGATGCAGCCTGAGTGTACAGTGAGCCATTTGGGATGCAGCCTGAGTGTACAGTGAGCCATTAAGGATGCATCCTGAGTGTACAGAGAGCCATTTGGGATGCAGCCTGAGTGTACAGTGAGCCATTTGGGATGCAGCCTGAGTGTACAGTGAGCCATTTGGGATGCAGCCTGAGTGTACAGAGAGCCATTTGGGATGCAGCCTGAGTGTACAGTGAGCCATTTGAGATGCAGCCTGAGTGTACAGTGAGCCATTTGGGATTCAGCCTGAGTGTACAGAGAGCCATTTGGGATGCATCCTGAGTGTACAGTGAGCCATGTGGGATGCAGCCTGAGTGTACAGTGAGCCATTTGGGATGCAGCCTGAGTGTACAGAGAGCCATTTGGGATGCATCCTGAGTGTACAGAGAGCCATTTGGGATGCATCCTGAGTGTACAGAGAGCCATTTGGGATGCAGCCTGAGTGTACAGTGAGCCATTTGGGATGCAGCCTGAGTGTACAGTGAGCCATTAAGGATGCATCCTGAGTGTACAGAGAGCCATTTGGGATGCAGCCTGAGTGTACAGTGAGCCATTTGGGATGCAGCCTGAGTGTACAGTGAGCCATTTGGGATGCAGCCTGAGTGTACAGAGAGCCATTTGGGATGCAGCCTGAGTGTACAGTGAGCCATTTGAGATGCAGCCTGAGTGTACAGTGCGTTCGGAAAGTATTCAAACCCCTCGACTTTCCACATTTTATTACATTACCACCCCACATAGCCTGGTTCCTCTCTAGGTTTCTTCCTAGGTTTTGGCCTTTCTAGGGAGTTTTTCCTAGCCACCGTGCTTCTACACCTGCATTACTTGCTGTTTGCGGTTTTAGGCTGGTTTTCTGTACAGCACTTTGAGATATCAGCTGATGTACGAAGGGCTATATAAATACATTTGATTTGATTTGATTACATTACAGCGTACTAAATTATGTACTAAATTATTGTTTTTTCTCATCAATCTACACTCATTACCCCGTAATGACATCACAATACCCCATAATGACATCACAATACCCCATAATGACATCACAATACCCTATAACGACTAAGCAAAAAATGGTTTTTAGAAATGTTTGCACATCTATATAAAAATAGAAACCAGAAATATCTTATTTACATAAATAATCAGTCCGGAGCCTCCAGCGACGCCCTCCAGTCCGGAGCCTCCAGCGACGCCCTCCAGTCCGGAGCCTCCAGCATCGCCTTCCAGTCCGGGGCCTCCAGCGACGCCCTCCATTCCGGAGCCTCCAGCGACGCCCTCCAGTCCGGAGCCTCCAGCATCGCCTTCCAGTCCAGGGCCTCCAGAGACGCCCTCCAGTCCGGAGCCTCCAGCTACGCCCTCCAGTCCTGAGCCTCCAGCGACACCCTCCAGTCCTGAGCCTCCAGCTACGCCCTCCAGTCCGGAGCCTCCAGCAACATACGCCAGTCCGGAGCCTCCAGCGAGGCCCTCCAGTCCGGAGCCTCCAGCTACGCCCTCCAGTCCGGAGCCTCCAGCGACGCCCTCCAGTCCGGAGCCTCCAGCGACGCCCTCCAGTCCAGAGCCTCCAGCGAGGGTCTCCAGTCCGGAGCCTCCAGCGAGGCCCTCCAGTCCGCAGTCTCCAGCGACGTCCCCAGTCTGGGGCCTGCAATGAGGGTACCCAGTCCGGGGCCCGCAACAAGGGTACCCAGTCCGGGGCCTGCAACGAAGGTGCCCAGTCTGGGACCCTTAACGAGGGTGCCAGTCCGGGGCCCGCAACAAGGGTACCCAGTCCAGGGCCCGCAACGAGGGTCCCCATTCCGGGGGCGGTGGTGAGGTTCCCCACACCAGAGGCATCACAAAAGAGGGGTGAGCCAGAAGTGGAGCGGGGTCTACGTCCCGCACCAGAGCCGCCACTGTGGATAGATGCCCACCCGGACCCTCCCCTATAGGTTCAGGTTTTGTGGCCAGAGGTCGCACCTTGTGGGGGGGGGGGGGGGGGGGGGGGGGTACTGTCACGCCCTGACCTTAGAGAGGTCATTTTAATGTCTCTATTATATATATATTTTAAATAGCTCTGCAGCAACTTTCCCCATCCAACCTGACAGAGCTGTAGAGCATCTGCAGAGTAGAATGGGAGGACCTCCCCAAATACAGGTGTGCCAGGCTTGTAGCGTCATACCCAAGAAGACTCGTGGCTGTAGTCACTGCCAACGCTGCTTCAACAAAGTACTGAGTAAATGGTCTGAATACTTAAGTGTGAGATTACATTTTTAAATACATAAAAAAAATCTAAAAACCTGTTTGTCATTATGGGGTATTATGATGTCATTATGGGGTATTATGATGTCATTATGGGGTATTATGATGTCATTATGGGGTATTATGATGTCATTATGGGGTATTATGATGTCATTATGGGGTATTATGATGTCATTATGGGGTATTGTGATGTCATTATGGGGTATTATGATGTCATTATGGGGTATTATGATGTCATTATGGGGTATTGTGATGTCATTATGGGGTATTGTGATGTCATTATGGGGTATTGTGATGTCATTATGGGGTATTATGATGTCATTATGGGGTATTATGATGTCATTATGGGGTATTATGATGTCATTATGGGGTATTATGATGTCATTATGGGGTATTATGATGTCATTATGGGGTATTATGATGTCATTATGGGGTATTATGATGTCATTATGGGGTATTATGATGTCATTATGGGGTATTGTGATGTCATTATGGGGTATTATGATGTCATTATGGGGTATTATGATGTCATTATGGGGTATTATGATGTCATTATGGGGTATTATGATGTCATTATGGGGTATTGTGATGTCATTATGGGGTATTATGATGTCATTATGGGGTATTATGATGTCATTATGGGGTATTATGATGTCATTATGGGTATTATGATGTCATTATGGGGTATTATGATGTCATTATGGGGTATTATGATGTCATTATGGGGTATTATGATGTCATTATGGGGTATTATGATGTCATTATGGGGTATTATGTGTAGAATGATGAGATTAAATTCATTTTCATTTTAGAATAAGGCTGTAACGTCACAAAATTCATAAAAAGTCAAGAGGTCATTCTGAATACTTTCCGATGCCTTGTTTGTAGCCTCCATGTCATGGCCTCTATGAAAGTCTCTGCTGTTGGGACTAGGCATATGTCTCCCATTCCAAGGGAAGGCAATGCAGAGTGATCCTCTGACTGTTGAAGGGAAGTCAAAACAGACTGATCCTCTGACTGACAGTTGAAGGGTATTCAAAACAGACGGATCCTCTGACTGACAGTTGAAGGGAAGTCAAAACAGACTGATCCTCTGACTGACAGTTGAAGGGAAGTCAAAACAGACTGATCCTCTGACCGTTGAAGGGAAGTCAAAACAGAATGATCCTCTGACTGACAGATGAAGGGAAGTCAAAACAGTGATCCTCTGACTGTTGTAGGGAAGTCAAACAGACTGATCATCTCACAGTTGAAGGGAAGTCAGAACAGTGATCCTCTGACAGTTGAAGGGAAGGCAAAACAGACTGATCCTCTGACTGACAGTTGAAGGGAAGTCAAAACAGACTGATCCTCTGACTGACAGTTGAAAGGAAGTCAAAACAGACTGATCCTCTGACAGTTGAAGGGAAGTTAAAACAGACTGATCCTCTGGCAGTTGAAGGGAAGGCAAAACAGACTGATCCTCTGACTGTTGAAGGGAAGTCAAAACAGACTGATCCTCTGACTGACAGTTGAAGGGAAGTCAAAACAGTGATCCTCCGACAGTTGAAGGGAAGTCAAAAACAGACTGATCCTCTGACTGACAGTTGAAGGGAAGTCAAAACAGACTGATCCTCAGACTGAGAGTTGAAGGGAAGTCAAAACAGACTGATCCTCTGGCAGTTGAAGGGAAGGCAAAACAGACTGATCCTCTGACTGTTGAAGGGAAGTCAAAACAGACTGATCCTCTGACTGACAGTTGAAGGGAAGTCAAAACAGTGATCCTCCGACAGTTGAAGGGAAGTCAAAAACAGACTGATCCTCTGACTGACAGTTGAAGGGAAGTCAAAACAGACTGATCCTCTGAATGACAGTTGAAGGGAAGTCAAAACAGACTGATCCTCTGACTGACAGTTGAAGGGAAGTCAAAACAGACTGATCCTCTGACCGTTGAAGGGAAGTCAAAACAGAATGATCCTCTGACAGTTGAAGGGAAGTCAAAACAGACTGATCCTCTGGCAGTTGAGCGGAAGGCAAAACAGACTGATCCTCTGATTGTTGAAGGGAAGTCAAACAGACTGATCCTCTGACAGTTGAAGGGAAGTCAAAACAGACTGATCCTCTAACAGTAGAAGGGAAGTCAAAACAGACTGATCCTCTGACTGACAGTTGAAGGGAAGTCAAAACAGACTGATCCTCTGACTGTTGAAGGGAAGTCAAAACAGACTGATCCTCTGACTGACAGTTGAAGGGAAGTCAAAACAGACTGATCCTCAGACTGAGAGTTGAAGGGAAGTCAAAACAGACTGATCCTCTGACTGTTGAAGGGAAGTCAAAACAGACTGATCCTCTGGCAGTTGAGCGGAAGGCAAAACAGACTGATCCTCTGATTGTTGAAGGGAAGTCAAACAGACTGATCCTCTGACAGTTGAAGGGAAGTCAAAACAGACTGATCCTCTAACAGTAGAAGGGAAGTCAAAACAGACTGATCCTCTGACTGACAGTTGAAGGGAAGTCAAAACAGACTGATCCTCTGACTGTTGAAGGGAAGTCAAAACAGACTGATCCTCTGACTGACAGTTGAAGGGAAGTCAAAACAGACTGATCCTCAGACTGAGAGTTGAAGGGAAGTCAAAACAGACTGATCCTCTGACTGTTGAAGGGAAGTCAAAACAGACTGATCCTCTCACTGTTGAAGGGAAGTCAAAACAGACTGATCCTCTGACTGACAGTTGAAGGGAAGTCAAAACAGACTGATCCTCTGACAGTTGAAGGGAAGTCAAAACAGACTGATCCTCTGACAGTTGAAGGGAAGTCAAAACAGACAGATCCTCTGACTGTTGAAGGGAAGTCAAAACAGACTGATCCCCTGACTGACAGTTGAAGGGAAGTCAAAACAGACTGATCCTCTGACTGACAGTTGAAGGGAAGTCAAAACAGACTGATCCCCTGACTGACAGTTGAAGGGAAGTCAAAACAGACTGATCCTCTAACTGACAGTTGAAGGAAGTCAAAACAGACTGATCCTCAGACTGAGAGTTGAAGGGAAGTCAAAACAGACTGATCCTCTGACTGTTGAAGGGAAGTCAAAACAGACCGATCCTCTGACTGTTGAAGGGAAGTCAAAACAGACTGATCCTCTGACTGACAGTTGAAGGGAAGTCAAAACAGACTGATCCTCTGACTGTTGAAGGGAAGTCAAACAGACTGATCATCTCACAGTTGAAGGGAAGTCAAAACAGTGATCCTCTGACAGTTGAAGGAAAGTCAAAACAGACTGATCCTCTGACTGACAGTTGAAGGGAAGTCAAAACAGACTGATCCTCTGACCGTTGAAGGGAAGTCAAAACAGAATGATCCTCTGACAGTTGAAGGGAAGTCAAAACAGACTGATCCTCTGGCAGTTGAGGGGAAGGCAAAACAGACTGATCCTCTGACTGTTGAAGGGAAGTCAAAACAGACTGATCCTCTGACAGTTGAAGGGAAGTCAAAACAGAATGATCCTCTAACAGTTGAAGGGAAGTCAAAACAGACTGATCCTCTGACTGACAGTTGAAGGGAAGTCAAAACAGTGATCCTCTGACAGTTGAAGGGAAGTCAAAACAGACTGATCCTCTGACAGTTGAAGGGAAGTCAAAACAGACTGATCCTCTGACTGTTGAAGGGAAGTCAAAACAGACTGATCCTCTGACAGTTGAAGGGAAGTCAAAACA
This sequence comes from Oncorhynchus kisutch, assembly GCF_002021735.2. Classification (NCBI taxonomy): domain Eukaryota; kingdom Metazoa; phylum Chordata; class Actinopteri; order Salmoniformes; family Salmonidae; genus Oncorhynchus; species Oncorhynchus kisutch. Next base: position 66,950 of record NW_022265996.1, on the reverse strand, counting down.
GACTGATCCTCTGACTGACAGTTGAAGGAAAGTCAAAACCGTGATCCTCTGACAGTTGAAGGGAAGTCAAAACAGACTGATCCTCTGACTGACAGTTGAAGGAAAGTCAAAACCGTGATCCTCTGACAGTTGAAGGGAAGTCAAAACAGAATGATCCTCTGACAGTTGAAGGGAAGTCAAAACAGAATGATTCTCTGACAGTTGAAGGGAATTCAAAACAGACTGATCCCCTGACTGACAGTTGAAGGGAAGTCAAACAGACTGATCCTCTGACAGTTGAAGGGAAGTCAAAACAGACTGATCCTCTAACAGTAGAAGGGAAGTCAAAACAGACTGATCCTCTGACTGACAGTTGAAGGGAAGTCAAAACAGACTGATCCTCTGACTGTTGAAGGGAAGTCAAAACAGACTGATCCTCTGACTGACAGTTGAAGGGAAGTCAAAACAGACTGATCCTCAGACTGAGAGTTGAAGGGAAGTCAAAACAGACTGATCCTCTGACTGTTGAAGGGAAGTCAAAACAGACTGATCCTCTGGCAGTTGAGCGGAAGGCAAAACAGACTGATCCTCTGATTGTTGAAGGGAAGTCAAACAGACTGATCCTCTGACAGTTGAAGGGAAGTCAAAACAGACTGATCCTCTAACAGTAGAAGGGAAGTCAAAACAGACTGATCCTCTGACTGACAGTTGAAGGGAAGTCAAAACAGACTGATCCTCTGACTGTTGAAGGGAAGTCAAAACAGACTGATCCTCTGACTGACAGTTGAAGGGAAGTCAAAACAGACTGATCCTCAGACTGAGAGTTGAAGGGAAGTCAAAACAGACTGATCCTCTGACTGTTGAAGGGAAGTCAAAACAGACTGATCCTCTCACTGTTGAAGGGAAGTCAAAACAGACTGATCCTCTGACTGACAGTTGAAGGGAAGTCAAAACAGACTGATCCTCTGACAGTTGAAGGGAAGTCAAAACAGACTGATCCTCTGACAGTTGAAGGGAAGTCAAAACAGACAGATCCTCTGACTGTTGAAGGGAAGTCAAAACAGACTGATCCCCTGACTGACAGTTGAAGGGAAGTCAAAACAGACTGATCCTCTGACTGACAGTTGAAGGGAAGTCAAAACAGACTGATCCCCTGACTGACAGTTGAAGGGAAGTCAAAACAGACTGATCCTCTAACTGACAGTTGAAGGAAGTCAAAACAGACTGATCCTCAGACTGAGAGTTGAAGGGAAGTCAAAACAGACTGATCCTCTGACTGTTGAAGGGAAGTCAAAACAGACCGATCCTCTGACTGTTGAAGGGAAGTCAAAACAGACTGATCCTCTGACTGACAGTTGAAGGGAAGTCAAAACAGACTGATCCTCTGACTGTTGAAGGGAAGTCAAACAGACTGATCATCTCACAGTTGAAGGGAAGTCAAAACAGTGATCCTCTGACAGTTGAAGGAAAGTCAAAACAGACTGATCCTCTGACTGACAGTTGAAGGGAAGTCAAAACAGACTGATCCTCTGACCGTTGAAGGGAAGTCAAAACAGAATGATCCTCTGACAGTTGAAGGGAAGTCAAAACAGACTGATCCTCTGGCAGTTGAGGGGAAGGCAAAACAGACTGATCCTCTGACTGTTGAAGGGAAGTCAAAACAGACTGATCCTCTGACAGTTGAAGGGAAGTCAAAACAGAATGATCCTCTAACAGTTGAAGGGAAGTCAAAACAGACTGATCCTCTGACTGACAGTTGAAGGGAAGTCAAAACAGTGATCCTCTGACAGTTGAAGGGAAGTCAAAACAGACTGATCCTCTGACAGTTGAAGGGAAGTCAAAACAGACTGATCCTCTGACTGTTGAAGGGAAGTCAAAACAGACTGATCCTCTGACAGTTGAAGGGAAGTCAAAACAGACTGATCCTCTGACTGACAGTTGAAGGAAAGTCAAAACCGTGATCCTCTGACA
>NW_022265996.1:0-62500 GCF_002021735.2 Oncorhynchus kisutch | reverse complement strand
TTCACGGATGTATCCGGATGATTCTGTATAAATAGTTGTATTTTCTTTCAAACCCGCTGGTCCCTTGTTACAAGCTGAGAGGCCACACTGGTTGACCCTTGGCTCTACCAAGCTTTCCTGGGAATATGCATCAAACTCTACTTCATAATTTACGTAATGACATTTACTTGGACACTGATTAGCTACCTTATCAAATCCGTAATAAATAAAGACCTTTTATAACCCCTAGTTTATCATTCCTTTATCTGGAGTCCTTTTGAATTATATCACAAGATTGTAATGTGATCACTATGCAGAGGAGGAAGTGTCGGACTGCTGGTGCTACACAGCCGGTGTCACAGACTGTCATAGTTCCTGCTTCTTCATCTATCGTCTCAGCCCCTTAAACATTTAGAAAATAGAGTCAACACAATGAAAAGTTGGATAAAATGCACATCAGGGGGCTGGATCTCAGGGACTGAGATGACAGAGAGGAATGGATCTCAGGGACTTAGATGACAGAGGGGACTGGATCTCAGGGACTGAGATGACAGAGAGGACTGGATCTCAGGGACTGAGATGACAGAGAGGACTGGATCTCAGGGACTGAGATGACAGAGAGGACTGGATATCAGGGACTGAGATGATAGAGAGGACTGGATCTCAGGGACTGAGATGACAGAGAGGAATGGATCTCAGGGACTTAGATGACAGAGGGGACTGGATCTCAGGGACTGAGATGACAGAGAGGACTGGATCTCAGGGACTGAGATGACAGAGAGGACTGGATCTCAGGGACTGAGATGACAGAGAGGACTGGATATCAGGGACTGAGATGATAGAGAGGACTGGATCTCAGGGACTGAGATGACAGAGAGGACTGGATCTCAGGGACTGAGACGACAGAGATGACTGGATCTAAGGGACTGAGATGACAGAGAGGACTGGACATCAGGGACTGATAACAGAGAGGACTGGATAGCAGGGACTGAGATAACAGAGAGGACTGGATCTCAGGGACTGAGATGACAGAGAGGACTGGATCTCAGGGACTGAGGTGATAGAGAGGACTTGATCTCAGGGACTGAGATGACAGAGAGGACTGGTTCTCAGGGACTGAGATGACAGAGAGGAATGGATCTCAGGGACTTAGATGACAGAGGGGACTGGATCTCAGGGACTGAGATGACAGAGAGGACTGGATCTCAGGGACTGAGATGACAGAGAGGACTGGATCTCAGGGACTGAGATGACAGAGAGGACTGGATATCAGGGACTGAGATGATAGAGAGGACTGGATCTCAGGGACTGAGATGACAGAGAGGAATGGATCTCAGGGACTTAGATGACAGAGGGGACTGGATCTCAGGGACTGAGATGACAGAGAGGACTGGATCTCAGGGACTGAGATGACAGAGAGGACTGGATCTCAGGGACTGAGATGACAGAGAGGACTGGATATCAGGGACTGAGATGATAGAGAGGACTGGATCTCAGGGACTGAGATGACAGAGAGGACTGGCTCTCAGGGACTGAGACGACAGAGATGACTGGATCTAAGGGACTGAGATGACAGAGAGGACTGGACATCAGGGACTGATAACAGAGAGGACTGGATAGCAGGGACTGAGATAACAGAGAGGACTGGATCTCAGGGACTGAGATGACAGAGAGGACTGGATCTCAGGGACTGAGATGATAGAGAGGACTTGATCTCAGGGACTGAGATGACAGAGAGGACTGGATCTCAGGGACTGAGATGACAGAGAGGACTGGATCTCAGGGACTGAGGTGACAGAGAGGACTGGATCTAAGGGACTGAGATGACAGAGAGGACTGGATCTCAGGGACTGAGATGACAGAGAGGTCTGGATCTCAGGGACTGAGATGACAGAGAGGACTGGATCTCAGGGACTGAGATGACAGAGAGGACTGGATCTCAGGGACTGAGATGACAGATAGGACTGGATCTCAGGGACTGAGACGATAGAGAGGACTGGATCTCAGGGACTGAGGTGACAGAGAGGACTGGATCTCGGGGACTGAGATGACAGAGAGGACTGGATCTCAGGGACTGAGATGATGGAGAGGACTGGATCTCAGGGACTGAGATAACAGGGATACACACAAATGTGAAAGGATGAATAGAATATGTACATGTAAATACATGGATGAGTGATGGCGTGCAGCATAGGCAAGATGCAGTAGATAGTATTGAATAGATGATAGACATATGAGACGAGCAATGTAGGGTATGTAAACATTATTAAAGTGGTGTTATTTAAAGTGACTAATGATTCCTTTATTAAGTCTATTTCTTTAAGTGTCCAGAGAAATGAGTCTGTATGTAGGCAGCAGCCTCTCTGAGTTAGTGGTGGAGGTTTAGCAGTCTGATGGCCTTGAGATAGAAGCTGTTTTTCAGCCTCTCTGAGTTAGTGGTGGATGTTAGGCAGTCTGATGGCCTTGAGATAGAAGCTGTTTTTCAGTCTCTCGGTCCCAGCTTTGATGCACCTGTACTGACCTCGCCTTCTGGATGGTAGTGGGGTGAACAGGCAGTGGCTCGCATGGTTGTTGTCCTTGATGATCTTTATGGCCTTCCTGTGACATCGGGTGTTGTAGGTGTCCTGGAGGGCAGGTAGTTTGTCCCCGGTGATGCAGACCGCACTTGTACAGACCGCACTACCCTCTGGAGAGCCTTGCGGTTGAGGGCGGTGCAATTGCCGTACCAGGCTGTGATACAGCCCGACAGGATGCTCTCGATTGTGCATCTGTAAAAGTTTGTCCGATTTTTGGGTGACAAGCCAATTTCTTCAGCCTCAGGTTGAAGAGGAGCTGTTGTGCCTTCTTCACCACACTTTCTGTGTGGGTGGACCATTTCAGATTGTCCGTGATGTGAACACAGAAGAACAAAACTTTCCACCCTCTCCACTACTGTCCCGTCGATGTGGATAGGGGGGTGCTCCCTGTGCTGTTTCTTGAAGTCCATGATCATCTCCTTTGTTTTGATGACGTTGAGTGTAAGGTTATTTTCCTGACACCACACTCCGAGGGCCCTCACCTCCTCCCTGTAGGCCGTCTCGTTGTTGTTGGTAATCAAGCCTACCACTGTAGTGTCGTCTGCAAACTTGATGATTGAGTTGGAGGCGTGCGTGGCCACGCAGTCATGTGTGAACAGGGAGTACAAGAGAGGGCTGACAACGCACCTTTGTGAGGGCCCAGTGTCAGCAGGGTGGAGATGTTGTTTCTGGAATGTCTGGAAGACTCCTCTATCTCTGTCACTCTGTCTGTTGTACAATAAATTACATATTTCAATAAGCTTAAATTAAATGAGTCACAAGCAATAGAAAGGTTCAGTTGTAACATACTGGTCCCGTAGCTACACTTCCCTGTACATTAGGAAACTAGCCTGGTCCTGTAGCTACACTTCCCTGTACATTACAAAACTAGCCTGGTCCTGTAACTACACTTCCCTGTACATTAGGAAACTAGCCTGGTCCTGTAGCTACACTTCCCTGTACATTACAAAACTAGCCTGGTCCTGTAACTACACTTCCCTGTACATTAGGAAACTAGCCTGGTCCTGTAGCTACACTTCCCTGTACATTACAAAACTAGCCTGGTCCTGTAACTACACTTCCCTGTACATTAGGAAACTAGCCTGGTCCTGTAATTACACTTCACAGTACATGAGGAAACTAGCCTGGTCCTGTAACTACACTTCCCTGTACATTAGGAAACTAGCCTGGTCCTGTAACTACACTTCACAGTACATGAGGAAACTAGCCTGGTCCTGTAGCTACACTTCCCTGTACATGAGGAAACTAGCCTGGTCCTGTAACTACACTTCCCTGTACATTAGGAAACTAGCCTGGTCCTGTAACTACACTTCCCTGTACATTAGGAAACTAGCCTGGTCCTGTAACTACACTTCCCTGTACATTAGGAAACTAGCCTGGTCCTGTAGCTACACTTCCCTGTACATTAGGAAACTAGCCTGGTCCTGTAACTACACTTCACAGTACATGAGGAAACTAGCCTGGTCCTGTAACTACACTTCCCTGTACATTAGGAAACTAGCCTGGTCCTGTAGCTACACTTCCCTGTACATTAGGAAACTAGCCTGGTCCTGTAACTACACTTCACAGTACATGAGGAAACTAGCCTGGTCCTGTAACTACACTTCCCTGTACATTAGGAAACTAGCCTGGTCCTGTAACTACACTTCACAGTACATGAGGAAACTAGCCTGGTCCTGTAACTACACTTCCCTGTACATTAGGAAACTAGCCTGGTCCTGTAACTACACTTCACAGTACACGAGGAAACTAGCCTGGTCCTGTAACTACACTTCCCTGTACATGAGGAAACTAGCCTGGTCCTGTATCTACACTTCCCTGTTCATTAGGAAACTAGCCTGGTCCTGTAACTACACTTCCCTGTACATTAGGAAACTAGCCTGGTCCTGTAGCTACACATCCCTGTACATTAGGAAACTAGCCTGGTCCTGTAGCTACACATCCCTGTACATTAGGAAACTAGCCTGGTCCTGTAGCTACACTTCCCTGTTCAGTAGGAAACTAGCCACATTGGGTACCTCTGTCGTCACCTCATCCAAACAATAGGTAATGAAAGGAAAAGCTGGACCAGAATAACATGTTGCCCCTGTCGTTGCCAAAACAGACGGTCAACCATATCTTTCATGTCATCCTGCTGACAACTAAAGGAAGAGCTGGGGCACATGGAGTTACGGAGTCCATGAAATCACTCATTGTAAACAATAGGACCTGAGAAACATTAGCATGGCTTGGAACAGCATGGCTCATTTTACACCTCTGGACACCGACGTGAACGTTTCCTGTTGTTCTGGGTGCAGTTTGAGTTGTGCTTTGGTTGTGTTTGGTGGTCATGGCAACATTCAATACCACCGTTTAGTAAAGACACTGACTGTGGTTCCTCATCACATTCACAACTCTCAATAAACTCCCCCCCCCCTCTCTTGTTATCATCATGGGCCTGGACACCATGAACTTGTCAAACAGAAGGGAGACTGAACTGAGAGGAGAGTAGATACTGTACCTTTATCAATCTCTTGATGAGCTTTAAACAGAATGGGGACTGGACTGAGAGGAGAGTAGATACTGTACCTTTATCAATCTCTTGATGAGGTTGATGTGATATATGAGGGAGGTGTGAGGGAGAGACTGTGTGTATAAGTGTCCTGTTAGTTCCAGCAGAGGGGGCTCCTTGCTGTACTGGCTACCCAGAGCATTAATAAGTCTGATTAATGAGAGGGATTCTCATCATGTTGTGGCATGGCTTCCTCCTTATGCCTCCGTCTCCCCCCATGAAACATCTTGACTCTGATCCTACAGAGTGATAAACCACCAAATCCTCTGGCAGTGGTTTGTCAATCTCAAGGGGGAGAGAGAGGTTTCGTCTCACTATATCTGTCTTTCTGCCTGTCTTTCTTTCTTTATTCTTTCTCTCCCTCTGTCTCTCTCTTAACACAAATACATGTTTTATTTAAAACACTTCACAATATGGAATTTACAGAGTTAAGGGATATCATTGCAAAATGGACACTTTACCTTTTTTCTTACATACCGTACCTGCTACCGTATACCGTACCTGCCGATACCGTACCTGCTGTTCAATCAGATGTATTGATGACTGTCTACTGTCTATGTTGACTGTCTACCATCTATGTTGACTGTCTACTATCTATGTTGACTGTCTACTATCTATGTTGACTGTCTACTGTCTACGTTGACTGTCTGTGTTGACTGTCTATTGTCTATGTTGACTGTCTACTATCTATGTTGACTGTCTACTATCTATGTTGACTGTCTACTGTCTACGTTGACTGTCTATTATCTATGTTGACTGTCTACTATCTATGTTGACTGTCTACTGCCTACGTTGACTGTCTATGTTGACTGTCTATTGTCTATGTTGACTGTCTACTATCTATGTTGACTGTCTACTATCTATGTTGACTGTCTACTGTCTATGTTGACTGTCTACGTTGACTGCCTACTGTCTATGTGGACTGTCTACTGTCTACCTTGACTGTCTACCGTCTATGTTGACTGTCTATTGTCTATGCAGGCTGTCTACTATCTATGTTGGCCGTCTACTATCTATGTTGACTGTCTACTATCTATGTTGACTGTTTACTATCTATGTTGACTGTCTACTATCTATGTTGACTGTCTACTATCTATGTTGATTGTCTACCATCTATGTTGACTGTTTACTGTCTATGTTGACTGTCTACTATCTATGTTGACTGTTTACTATCTATGTTGACTGTCTACTATCTATGTTGACTGTCTACTGTCTATGTTGACTGTCTATGTTGACTGTCTATGTTGACTGTCTACTATCTATGTTGACTGTCTACTATCTATGTTGACTGTCTACTATCTATGTTGACTGTCTACTATCTATGTTGACTGTCTACTGTCTATGTTGACTGTCTATGTTGACTGTCTATGTTGACTGTCTACTGTCTATGTTGACTGTCTACTGTCTACCTTGACTGTCTACTGTATATGGTGACTGTCTACTATCTATGTTGACTGTCTACTATCTATGTTGACTGTCTACTGTATATGGTGACTGTCTACTATGTATGTTGACTGTCTACTATCTATGTTGACTGTCTACTGTCTATCTTGACTGTCTACTATCTATGTTGACTGTCTGCTATCTGTGTTGACTGTCTACTATCTATGTTGACTGTTTTCTATCTATGTTGACTGTCTGCTATCTATGTTGACTGTCTACTATCTATGTTGACTGTTTACTGTCTTTGTTGACTGTTTACTATCTATGCTGACTGTATGCTGTCTATGTTGACTGTTTACTATCTATGTTGACTGTCTGCTATCTATGTTGACTGTCTACTGTCTATGTTGACTGTCTACTGTCTATCTTGACTGTCTACTATCTATGTTGACTGTCTGCTATCTATGTTGACTGTCTATTGTCTATGTTGACTGTCTAATATCTGTGTTGACTGTATGCTGTCTATGTTGACTGTCTATTGTCTATGCAGGCTGTCTACTATCTATGTTGGCCGTCTACTATCTATGTTGACTGTCTACTATCTATGTTGACTGTCTACTATCTATGTTGACTGTACTGTCTATGTTGGCCGTCTACTATCTATGTTGACTGTACTGTCTATGTTGGCCGTCTACTATCTATGTTGACTGTACTGTCTATGTTGGCCGTCTACTATCTATGTTGACTGTACTGTCTATGTTGGCCGTCTACTATCTATGTTGACTGTACTGTCTATGTTGGCCGTCTACTATCTATGTTGACTGTACTGTCTATGTTGGCCGTCTACTATCTATGTTGACTGTCTATTGTCTATGTTGACTGTCTACTATCTATGTTGACTGTCTACTATCTATGTTGACTGTCTACTATCTATGTTGACTGTCTACTATCTATGTTGACTGTCTACTATCTATGTTGACTGTCTACTATCTATGTTGACTGTACTGTCTATGTTGGCCGTCTACTATCTATGTTGACTGTCTATTGTCTATGTTGACTGTCTACTATCTATGTTGACTGTCTACTATCTATGTTGACTGTCTACTATCTATGTTGACTGTCTACTATCTATGTTGACTGTCTACTATCTATGTTGACTGTCTATTGTCTATGTTGGCCGTCTACTATCTATGTTGACTGTCTATTGTCTATGTTGACTGTCTACTATCTATGTTGACTGTCTACTATCTATGTTGACTGTCTATTGTCTATGTTGGCCGTCTACTATCTATGTTGACTGTCTACTATCTATGTTGACTGTCTATTGTCTATGCAGGCTGTCTACTATCTATGTTGGCCGTCTACTATCTATGTTGACTGTCTATTGTCTATGTTGACTGTCTACTATCTATGTTGACTGTCTACTATCTATGTTGACTGTCTATTGTCTATGTTGGCCGTCTACTATCTATGTTGACTGTCTACTATCTATGTTGACTGTCTATTGTCTATGCAGGCTGTCTACTATCTATGTTGACTGTCTATTGTCTATGTTGGCCGTCTACTATCTATGTTGACTGTCTACTATCTATGTTGACTGTCTATTGTCTATGCAGGCTGTCTACTATCTATGTTGACTGTCTACTATCTATGTTGACTGTCTATTGTCTATGCAGGCTGTCTACTATCTATGTTGACTGTACTGTCTATGTTGACCGTACTATCTATGTTAGTACAGTAGACAGTCAACATAGATAGTAGACAGTCAACATAGATAGTAAACAGTCAACATAGATAGTAGACAGTAGACTGTTTCTGCTAGATGTTGTGTTTTTGTCCATGCTGTTCTGTCCCTGTGTTGCGATGTCTGTTCTCATTGTGCTCTAACTATTCTTCCTTTCCCTGTGTGTTTGTTACATGTCCCTGTCATTCTGGGTTGTCATGGCGATCTTCTACACTGAGTTTAATGTATTTTTATGGTATTTATTATTTTGATGGTTACCAAGGTTACTTCTCCCCAGTCGTCACTGGCCAGGACATCATAGTGAATACGATGTCCTACGTTGACTCACCTGGATAAATGAGGGTCACAGAAATAACTACAAACATATATATACAGATTGTCTATCTGCAAATATGGTGAAATTAGTTTTAAATGTCTGCCTTTTTAAGTGGATCATTAGACAGGAGTATAGATCTCCCCAACCCTCTACCACTACCAGGAGTATAGATCCCCCCATCCCTCTACCACTACCAGGAGTATAGATCTCCCCATTCTTATACCACTAACAGGAGTACAGATCTCCCCATCCCTCTACCACTACCACGAGTATAGATCTCCCCATCCCTCTACCACTAACAGGAGTATAGATCTCCCCATCCCTCTACCACTAACAGGAGTATAGATCTCCCCATCCCTCTACCACCAACAGGAGTACAGATCTCCCCATCCCTCTACCACTAACAGGAGTATAGATCTCCCCATCCCTCTACCACTACCAGGACTATAGATCTCCCCATTACACTACCATTAACAGGAGTATAGATCTCCCCATCCCTCTACCACTACCAGGAGTATAGATCTCCCCATTCTTATACCACTAACAGGAGTATAGATCTCCCCATTCTTATACCACTAACAGGAGTATAGATCTCCCCATCCCTCTACCACTAACAGGACTATAGATCTCCCCATCCCTCTACCACCAACAGGAGTACAGATCTCCACATCCCTCTACCACTAACAGGAGTATAGATCTCCCCATCCCTCTACCACTACCAGGACTATAGATCTCCCCATTACACTACCATTAACAGGAGTATAGATCTCCCCATCCCTCTACCACTACCAGGAGTATAGATCTCCCCATTCTTATACCACTAACAGGAGTATAGATCTCCCCATTCTTATACCACTAACAGGAGTATAGATCTCCCCATCCCTCTACCACTAACAGGACTATAGATCTCCCCATCCCTCTACCACTAACAGGACTATAGATCTCCCCATTCTTATACCACTAACAGGAGTATAGATCTCCCCATTCTTATACCACTAACAGGACTATAGATCTCCCCATTCTTATACCACTGACGGTGTGGAGGAAGGATCAAGCCTGCACGGTAAAAGAGAAGAGCTCTGACACCTATGGTTTCCTACAAACCTTTTCGCTTTATCATCAATTACTGTCAGACTTCAATAGTGGCTGGTGAGGATTTGTCTTCCCGCTGTGTCTGTGTTATGAGCTAATCTGGCCCGTGATTTGTCTGCTGTTTTAATTCATAAATCAGATCTTGTTTTATAATTGCGCGCTTCAATGATATTTGGCTAATCCCCTTTTCCCCCTCTCTGCTAAGAGACTAGCCTTGGGGTTGATTTAGCTGTGAAGGCCGTGCAATTGAAACAAAAGCAAAACACAGAAATTAGATGAATGTCCAATTGTTGTCCTCCGTGTCCTAGAGAGTTGTTACACAGCTGTTTGCCCTGAAGTGAATCAAAATAACAACGTTTAGCCTATTGTCATCTGATGAACCCTTTTTAAAAACATGTTTAATCATTGATATGGTGAATTAAGGATTCCTTTTTTGTTCCAATGCATATGCCATGTACACCACAGATTACAATCCCCCCCCCCCTTCACCACAACCAAGTCACCCCTTTAGCTACCCCTAGATAAACATACCCAGTGCCGATTAGATGGTAATTATTTGATGATAGAGGTCACACTGGAAACATTTAAGAGGTTGACGCTGCTGTGCTTTGACACGCTGGCCCCGGAGTACTGATTACATTCTGGATGTTTGCCTTGGCCTGTTAGTAAGAAAATGGAATTCAAATATCCCAAAGTCTACAACAAAGAGCAATCACACATTGCCTGCGCCCTAAACGGCATTCTATTCACTGTATAGTGCACTACGCGTGACCAAGGTCTATATGCGCTATACAGGGAATACAGTGGGGTTTGGGAAGCACGTATTGCCCTTAAACAGCTGCATTAACAAGCCTATCACTACTACATGGTTTGAATAAGTCTAATGCTGCTTGCTGAATGTTTATACAACTGAGCAGTTTGAGTCTTAGAAATCCCATCTTGTAAATACCACGGCCTGGTGGGCAGGTGGATGGATGGAAGGAGGGAGGGAGGGAGAGAGAGAGGGAGAGAGGGAGAGAGAAGGAGAGAGGGAGAGAGGGAGAGGGGGAGAGAGGGGGGGAGTGAGAGAGGAAGAGAGAAGGAGAGAGGGAGAAGGGAAGAGGGGGAGAGAGGGAGGGAGGGAGAGACGAAGAGAGAAGGAGAGAGGGAGAGGGGGAGAGAGGGAGGGAGAGACGAAGAGAGAAGGAGAGAGGGAGAGGGGGAGAGAGGGAGGGAGAGAGAGAGAGAGAGAGAGAGAGAGAGGGAGAGAGGAAGAGAGGGAGAGAGAAGGAGAGAGGGAGAGAGAAGGAGAGAGGGAGAGAGAAGGAGAGAGGGAGAGAGAAGGAGAGAGGGAGAGAGAAGGAGAGAGAAGGAGAGAGGGAGAGAGGGAGAGAGAAGGAGAGAGGGAGAGAGAAGGAGAGAGGGAGAGGGGGAGAGAGGGAGGGAGAGAGAGAGAGAGAGAGAGAGAGAGAGAGGGAGAGAGAAGGAGAGAGGGAGAGAGAAGGAGAGAGGGAGGTTTGAAACTGACTCTGATAACTTTATCTGTGTAGCCTGGGACTGAATTCAACAGGGTGTTTAACCCCATATTCCAGATCACCACAATGTTCTATGTAGGTCTGGGGTTGAAGTGACTGCCCATATCTATGTTGGTTTAAGAGTCTGCAGCTCAACCAGCAGGGATAAGACCGCAGAGGAACCTAAACCGAAGGTTTATTATCACAGAACCAAGTCAGAACCAATAAACAACAAGCTTATAACAATCACACTAATATAAGGATCTGATCTGAGCTGCTCCCAGGACACTAAAATACGGATCTGATCTGAGCTGCTCCCAGAACACTAAGATAGGTGATCTGATCTGAGCTGCTATCAGGACACTAAGATAGAGTCCTGATCTGAGCTGCTCCCAGGACACTAAGATAGGTGATCTGATCTGAGCTGCTCCCAGGACACTAAGATAGGGATCTGATCTGAGCTGCTCCCAGGACACTAAAATATGGATCTGATCTGAGCTGCTCCCAGGACACTAAGATAGGGGTCTGATCTGAGCTGCTCCCCGGACACTAAAATATGGATCTGATCTGAGCTGCTCCCAGGACACTAAAATACGGATCTGATCTTAGCTGCTCCCAGGACACTAAAATACGGATCTGATCTGAGCTGCTCCCAGAACACTAAGATAGGGATCTGATCTGAGCTGCTCCCAGGACACTAAGATAGGGATCTGATCTGAGCTGCTCCCAGGACACTAAGATAGGGATCTGATCTGAGCTGCTCCCAGGACACTAAGATAGGGATCTGATCTGAGCTGCTCCCAGGACACTAAGATAGGGATCTGATCTGAGCTGCTCCCAGGACACTAAGATAGGGATCTGATCTGAGCTGCTCCCAGGACACTAAAATACGGATCTGATCTGAGCTGCTCCCAGAACACTAAGATAGGTGATCTGATCTGAGCTGCTCCCAGGACACTAAAATATGGAACTGATCTGAGCTGCTCCCAGAACACTAAAATACAGATCTGATCTGAGCTGCTCCCAGGACACTAAGATAGGGATCTGATCTGAGGTGCTCCCAGGACACTAAGATACAGATCTGATCTGAGCTGCTCCCAGGACACTAAAATACAGATCTGATCTGAGCTGCTCCCAGAACACTAAGATAGGTGATCTGATCTGAGCTGCTCCCAGGACACTAAGATAGGGATCTGATCTGAGCTGCTCCCAGAACACTAAAATATGGATCTGATCTGAGCTGCTCCCAGGACACTAAAATACGGATCTGATCTGAGCTGCTCCCAGAACACTAAGATAGGTGATCTGATCTGAGCTGCTCCCAGAACACTAAGATAGGGATCTGATCTGAGCTTCTCCCAGGACACTAAGATAGGGATCTGATCTGAGCTGCTCCTTGGACACTAAGATAGGGATCTGATCTGAGCTGCTCCCAGGACACTAAGATAGGGATCTGATCTGAGCTGCTCCCAGGACACTAAGATAGGGATCTGATCTGAGCTGCTCCCAGGACACTAAGATAGGGATCTGATCTGAGCTGCTCCCAGAACAGGGATCTGGGCCCATACCCACAAAGCATCTCAGAAAAAGTCCTAGCAATCCTGTTAAAAACGAAGAAAAAACTCTGAGCTCAGAGTAGATTTTAGCATGATGTTAAGACACTGCTCAGAGTAGGTTTTACCATGATGTTAAGACACTGCTCAGAGTAGATTTTAGCATGATGTTAAGACACTGCTCAGAGTAGGTTTTACCATGATGTTAATACACTGCTCAGAGTAGATTTTAGCATGATGTTAAGACACTGCTCAGAGTAGGTTTTACCATGATGTTAAGACACTGCTCAGAGTAGATTTTAGCATAATGTTAAGACACTGCTCAGAGTAGATTTTAGCATGATGTTAAGACACTGCTTAGAGTAGGTTTTAGCATGACATTAAGACACTGCTCAGACAAACTCTGAGACGGGACTAAAATCAGCACCAGAACTCTGCCGTCTGCGTGGTAATATACAGACTGTGAAAGCCTGACTGCCTGAAGTTGATTTATGAAATCTGAAATGCATTAGGCTACTTAGTATGGACATCTTAACTACAACAGCACTTAGACTGACAGATCTGAGCCCGCCCGGTTGATCGGTCGATCAGACAGACATGTCAAACTGAAAGTCAGATCTGAGGCGTTACTGTGGAGCTGAGGACGGGTTTATCACTGAAAACCATATGATTAGGGTTCCAATGATGGGGACAGGCGTTTTGATAGTTTACATTTAATTAAGTTATGCTGAGTTGTATTACCATATTACCATCTACGATTTACATCGTAAGTTGTCTTAGCAAGCTTTCAGTTGTAATTTACAGATTTAATGTGACCAGTTTCTCACATAAGGACAATAATCCTGCAGCAACAGGAGATGTGCATTTTTATGTGGATTATAATCAATTGCAATGTTTTGTTTTGTTTTGTTGATACATTTTCCATCGGGGCAAATCAAGTCTGACATTTCACAGTGGAAATTACAAGCTATAGATGCCTTTAAAAACGCATTTTAAAAGCTTGAATAAACTACAGCATTTCCTGCAGCAAATGAAGTGAAAACAACTGTAGCTAACTGGGACGCTAGGTGTTATGGTGCTACGCAATTCTCTTTCTTTCTTTTCTACTGTGTTATTGACTTGTTAATTGTTTACTCCATTGTGTAACTCTTTGTTGTCTGTTCACACTGCTATGCTTTATCTTGGCCAGGTCGCAGTTGTAAATGAGAACTTGTTCTCAACTAGCCTACCTGGTTAAATAAAGGTGAAATAAAATAAAATAAAATAAAATATGCTATTCTTTTCATTTCATCATCCAATTACACTGAACAAAAATATAAAGCGACGTGTAAAGATTCGGTATTATGTTTCATATTCTTAAATAACATTTTAAATACACACACAAAAAGTGCACAAATGTGTTTACCTCTATGTTAGTGAGTATTCCATTCACCTGTATTCCCCTCGCCTGACAGGTGTGGCATATGAAGACGATGATTAAACAGCACGATCACTACGCAGGTGCACCTTGTGCTGGGGAAAATAAAAGGCCACCCTAAAAATGTTCTGTTTTGTCACAGAACATAATGCCACAGATGTATCAAGTCTTGAGTAGAGAATGACATTGGCTCTTGCCAGAGAATGTAATGTTAATTTCTCTACCATAAGCCATTTTAGACGTTTTGGCAGTATGTCCAACTGTCCTCACAACCGCAGACCATGTGTATGGTGTGGTGTGGGCGAGCGGTTTCCTAATGTCAACTTTTGTGAACAGCGTGCCCCATAGTGGAGGTGGGGTTATGGTATGGGCAGGTATAAGATACGGACAACGAACACAATTGCATATTATCGATGGCAGTTTGAATGCACAGAGATACCGTGATGGGATGCTGAGGCCCATTGTCGTGCCATTCATCCCACCGCCATCACCTCATGTTTCAGCATGATAATGCACAGCCCCAAGTTTTAGGATCTGTGCACAGTTCCTGGTAACTGAAAATGTCCCAGTTCTCCCACGGCCTGCTAAACTCAACAGACATGTCACCCATTGAGCATGTTCCCACCCATATCCATCAACTTCGCACAAGCATTGAAGAGGACTGGGACAACATTCTAGAAGGCTACAATCAACAGCCTCGTCAGAATTAAGACAAGGAGATGTGTAGCGCTGCATGAGGCAAATGGTGGTCACACCAGATACTGACTGATTCTCTGATCCACACCAGATACTGACTGGTTCTCTGATCCACACCAGATACTGACTGGTTCTCTGATCCACACCAGATACTGACTGGTTCTCTGTTCCACACCAGATACTGACTGGTTCTCTGATCCACACGCCTACATTGTTTTAAAGGTGTCTGTGACCAACAGATGTATGTCTGTACTTCCAGGCATGTGAAATCTATAGATTTGGGCCTAATGAATTTCTTTCAATTGACTGATTTCCTTTATATGAACTATAACTTAGTAAAATCTTAGACATGTCTGCATGCTGTTCAGTATACATGACAGTGCAGTGACAAACATACACAACACATTGAGGGTTTCTGCAGTATTCCAAGCTGGTTCCGGGGTGTCAGACCTATCAGGCTGTTTATTGAGTTCTCTGTTCCATCTTCTGTCTCCGTTCAGAACTCACTGTGTGACACAATGACTAAATGGATGGGGAAGTGCTGATATTTATTCATAGAATTCATTGTAGCTGAGGCCTAAGCATTCTGGGGCAGCGTCAGCAACGGCACCCTATTCCCTATGTATTGCCCTACTTTTGATGGATCCTGGTCAAACGTAGTGTCCTCTATAAGGGATAGGGTGTCATTTATGGATGTAGAGTAGAGGCGTTGTCCTTCTCTGCTCACTACAGTATTATCAAGAAGCCTTCGAGTCCAATACTGTACCAGTACAGGAACACCAGCACTCACTGTAATTGCATGTAGGGACCTGCCATTCATAGTGTGTGAGTCTGCTTCACTCCCTAAGGCGGCCTGAACTCTCCTGATTAAATGTTGGTAATAGAGATTTGATCTCGTTAAATTATCATAATATGGGTCTTTTTGGACCCGTTAATTTACCTGGCCCCTAACAATATACACTGCTTGGCTAAAAGTATGTGGACACTGCTCGTTGAACATCTCATTCCCAAATGGGCATTAATATAGAGTTGGTCCCCATTTGCTGCTATAACAGCCTCCAATCTTCTGGAAAGACTTTCCACTAGATGTTGGAACATTGCTGCTATAACAGCCTCCACTCTTCTTGGAAGGCTTTCCACTAGATGTTGGAACATTGCTGCGGGGACTTGCTTCCGTTCAGCCACAAGAGCATTAGTGAGGTCGGACACTGATGTTCGGCATTCCAATTCATCCCAAAGGTGTTTGATGTGGTTGAGGTTAGGGCTCTCTGCAGGCCAGTCAAGTTCTTCCACACCGATCTCCACAAACCATTTATGTATGGACCACGCTTTTGGGCATTGTCATGCTGAAACAGGAAAGGGCCTTCCCCAAACTGTTGCCACAAAGTTGGAAGCACAGAATCATATAAAATGTCATTGTATGCTGTAGCGTTAAAATTTCCCTTCACTGGAACTAAGGGGCCCGAACCATGAAAACCAGCCCCAGACCATTATTCCTCCTCCACCAAACTTTACATTTGGCACTATGCATTGGGGCAGGCAGCGTTCTCCTGACATCCGCCAAACCCAGATTTGTCTGTCGGACTGCCAGATGGTGAAGCATGATTCATCACACCAGCGAACGTGTTTCCACTGAGTCCAATGGCGACGAACTTTACACCACTCCAGCCAATGCTTTGCATTGCGCATGGTGATCTTATCCTTACTCCATGGCTGTTCGGCCATGGAATCCGTTTCATGAAGCTCCCGACAAACACATCTTTTGCTGACGTTTCTTCCTGAGGCAGTTTGGAAATTTGATGAACTGGCTTGTTGGAAAGGTGGCATCCTACGACGGCACCACGTTGAAAGTCACTGGATCGGCTATTTCAGTAAGGGCCATTATACTGACAATGTCTATGTAGATTGCATAGTTGTATTTAATTTAAATGGTTTACCTTTATTTAACTAGGCAAGTCAGTTAAGAACAAATTCTTATTTTCAATGACGGCCTAGGAACAGTGGGTTAACTGCCTGTTCAGGGGCAGAACGACAGATTTGTACCTTGTCAGCTCAGTGGTTTGAACTTGCAAAACTTCCAGTTACTAGTCCAACACTCTAACCACTAGGCTACCCTGCACTAGGCTACCCTGCCATCCCATGCACAATTAGATACACCTGTCAGCAAAAGGGTGTGGCTGAAATAACTGAATCAAGAGGTGTTCTTACACTTTTGGTCATGTAGTGTAGTTCTTCCTTTAAAAGTTGAGGCGTGCTGCAGCACAGCTTGATGGGTGATGCAGGATTCTATGACGTAGTGATTGACGCAATTTACCACAATCTGCCACCGTCTACCACAAACCGTCGCGGCATAAAGCTCAAAACATTTAAAGGAAGAACCAGTGTAAATCAATATGTTTCACAGCACATCGCACGGTACAGTAGTAGCTTGCTATTTGATTTGATCAATAATTGACCTTTGAACTCGCCTCTCACAGACAGGCCTGAGGTTTTATCTAAACTAGACTGACCCTTTGTGGTGCCTCTTAAACTATAGAAACTCCCGAGACGTCTTCATTTAAACATTCAAACCTCCAGAAAATACAGTTGTGGGCCATTTTCGCCCTTTCAACCTGTTCAATATCAACCCCTCCCAACCTGTTCAATATCAGCCCCTCCCAACCTGTTCAATATCAGCCCTTCCCAACCTGTTCAGTATCAGCCCTTCCCAACCTGTTCAATATCAGCCGTTACCCAACCTCAACCTGTTCAATATCAGCCCCTCCCAACCTGTTCAGTATCAGTCATTACCCAACCTGTTCAATATCAGCCTTTCCCAACCTGTTCAATATCAGTCATTACCCAACCTGTTCAATATCAGCCCTTCCAAACCTGTTCAATATCAGCCCTTCCCAACCTGTTCAGTATCAGCCATTACCCAACCTGTCCAGTATCAGCCATTACCCAACCTGTCCAATATCAGCCCTTCCCAACCTGTTCAATATCAGCCCTTCCCAACCTGTTCAATATCAGCCCTTCCCAACCTGTTCAATATCAGCCCTTCCCAACCTGTTCAGTATCAGCCCCTCCCAACCTGTTCAATATCAGCCCCTCCCAACCTGTTCAATATCAGCTCTTCCCAACCTGTTCAATATCAGCCCTTCCCAACCTGTCCAATATCAGCCCCTCCCAACCTGTTCAATATCAGCCATTACCCAACCTGTTCAATATCAGCCCCTCCCAACCTGTTCAATATCAGCTCTTCCCAACCTGTTCAATATCAGCCCTTCCCAACCTGTTCAATATCAGCCATTACCCAACCTGTCCAATATCAGCCATTACCCAACCTGTTCAATATCAGCCATTACCCAACCTGTCCAATATCAGCCATTACCCAACCTGTCCAATATCAGCCATTACCCAACCTGTCCAATATCAGCCATTACCCAACCTGTCCAATATCAGCCATTACCCAACCTGTTCAATATCAGCCATTACCCAACCTGTCCAATATCAGCCCTTCCCAACCTGTTCAATATCAGCCCTTCCCAACCTGTTCAATATCAGCCCTTCCCAACCTGTTCAGTATCAGCCATTACCCAACCTGTCCAATATCAACCATTACCCAACCTGTTCAATATCAGCCATTACCCAACCTGTCCAATATCAGCCATTACCCAACCTGTCCAATATCAGCCATTACCCAACCTGTCCAATATCAGCCATTACCCAACCTGTTCAATATCAGCCATTACCCAACCTGTCCAATATCAGCCATTACCCAACCTGTCCAATATCAGCCATTACCCACCCTGTCCAATATCAACCATTACCCAACCTGTCCAATATCAGCCATTACCCAACCTGTCCAATATCAGCCATTACCCAACCTGTCCAATATCAGCCATTTCCCAACCTGTCCAATATCAGCCATTACCCAACCTGTCCAATCTCAGCCGTTCCCAACCTGTTCAATCTTAGCCGTTTCCCAACCTGTCCAATATCAACTGTTTCCCAACCTGTCCAATGCGGATGCATAATCCTGGTGACTGACACTAGTGTTCTTATGAAGGAAGTTGAGAGTGTTGGTGTGGCAATGCATTCAGGCAGGGTATGTGATTGAACTCTCTCACCTGTATAAATAGTTCCTCTGTCAGATGGAAAAGAGGGCCAATACTCTACTATACAGTCGGCTATAAGGGAAGTAATAATATAATAATACAATACATTTGCGATTCAACTCATGATGGCACGGCAGGAAACCCCAGGCTCTCACCTTTCTCTTTCCTGTCCCCATTAAGAATGACCTCGGAGGTGTCAGTGGCTCTAGCTGCTTCCTCCTACCATTGACTCTATTTTTTACCTGAATTATTCATGACACAGATTCTCCAACGAACACAGTCAGTAGGGAAGTCAATGCAAGTGGCTATTTTGTGGTTGGTAGTTTGTCCCTTATAGGGCCACCGTAGTAAAGGGCCCTCTAGGGAGTCATGTTCATATTTCTGAAGTTAATAGAACAACGACTGGTGTCATCTTGAATCTCTAAACGTCTTT
Organism: Oncorhynchus kisutch; assembly: GCF_002021735.2. Classification (NCBI taxonomy): domain Eukaryota; kingdom Metazoa; phylum Chordata; class Actinopteri; order Salmoniformes; family Salmonidae; genus Oncorhynchus; species Oncorhynchus kisutch. The sequence goes on along the minus strand of NW_022265996.1, from coordinate 43,167 downwards.
ATAAAGTTATCTAGAAACTATATAGACTCCATGTGTCAGGGATTTCCTCCTCTTCTTCCGAAGAGGAGAGGTGAAAAGGATCAGAGGACCAATATGCGGCGTGGTAAGTGTCCATGGTTCTTTTAACACGTAAACGTACACATGAACAACTGATTCCAAAAACAAGAACCGTGTGAAACCCTAAACAGTCCTATCTGGTGCAAAACACAGAGACAGGAACAATCACCCACAAACACACAGTGAAACCCAGGCTACCTAAGTATGATTCTCAATCAGAGACAACCAATGACACCTGCCTCTGATTGAGAACCATACTAGGCCGAAACATAGAAATACCCAAATCATAGAAAAACAAACATAGACTGCCCACCCAACTCACGCCCTGACCATACTAACTAAATACAGAACAAAGGAAATAAAGGTCAGAACGTGACACCATGAAATGAATGACATCAGTCAGTCAGAACAAGGACTGTGCCACTGTTGTCAGTTGTTGACTTAAAAAAACAAAAAAAACAGAAGCTGAATAGTGTTTAAAAATCTAAATGAGTCATTTCCGTTTGGAATTTGAGGTTTTAAAAGATTTACCCAGACACTCCCAGTTAGCTAAATGGTTGGAGTCAAACACTGTAACTTGGAGTCAAACACTGTAACGTGGAGTCAAACACTGTAACTTGGAGTCAAACACTGTAATGTTCTGTGACTGTACGCATGACATTTACATTTCAGTTATTTAGCCTTCCTACAGGAGCGTTTAGGGGTTAAGTGCCTTGCTCAAGGGCACATCGGCAGACATCTCACCTAGTCGGCTCGGGATGCTGTGTGTGTGTGTGTGTGTGTGTGTGTGTGTGTGTCTTAAAACACTTTTTAAGTGTTAAAAGTTCTCATAAAAAATATGTCTTGAAAATATTGACAAAATATGCTGATGAAACTGAACTTTCATTTTTTTTTTAACACACTGGTTTGCAGAGGTAGAAAGGAGAGACAAATCAGTCAAACAGAGAGAGACAATGACTGAGGTAGTTAAACAACAGTCTTTAAGTCAAACAGAGAGAGAGAAGGACTGAGGTAGTTAAACAACAGTCTTTAAGTCAAACAGAGAGAGACAATGACTGTGGTAGTAAAACAACAGTCTTTAAGTCAAACAATATTGCAGTTTCTTCTGGAGAGAGAGGGAGAGAAAGACTGAGGTTATTAAATTCATGCAAATACACCGACCCCAAACTTACAGTCCTGCCTCTGTGACCTTTAAAAGTTCATGATGAAAAACAAATGTCAAGAGTCTAAGCGGGAAGAATGTTTCTGGCTTTGCTGGGGATTTGGTGTGTTGTCTGATACCGTGGGCCACACATTAATTCAGCTTCACCGTCAATATCAGAGAGAGTTCGCCAGTTCAAATCCAGCAACGTAACACATACGAGAGACGTGATTCATATGTGGTAAATCAGAAAGTAATAAGAAAATACAGTTTAAAAGTAACATTTAATTTACCTCCATCCATAACTTTTCTTTTCAAGTATTAAGGCGCACATACAGCACATAGTTCTACTGATGGCTGTCCAGTCTCATCCACAGCCATGTCACACCAGATCCACGTCAATATTTGGCAGCTGTCCACCTCCCGAGTGGCGTAGCGGTCTAAGGCACTGCATCTCAGTGCTTAGAGGCGTCACTACAGACCCTGGTTCCATTCCAGGCTGTATCACTGCGGTCTAAGACACTGCATCTCAGTGCTTAGAGGCGTCACTACAGACCCTGGTTTGATTCCAGGCTGTATCACAGTGGTCTAAGACACTGCATCTCAGTGCTTAGAGGTGTCACTACAGACCATGGTTCGATTCCAGGCTGTATCACTGCGGTCTAAGACACTGCATCTCAGTGCTTAGAGGCGTCACTACAGACCCTGGTTCCATTCCAGGCTGTATCACAGCGGTTTAAGGCACTACATCTCAGTGGGCTATGGCACTGCATCTCAGTGCTAGAGGACTCATTACAGACCCTGGTTTGATTCCAGGCTGTATCACAACCGTGCGGTGATTGCGAGTCCCATAGGGCGGTGTGCAATTGGCTCTATGGGAATCCCAATCACAGATGGTGATTAGGATTTGGCTAGGGTCGGCTGTCATTGTAAATAAGAATTTGTTCTTAACTGACTTGCCTGGAAAAAATAAATAAATGTTGGGAGATGCCTAATATGCTGTCCACTAAGGGCAATTATTACTGTCTAGTAGGCTTGTGGCTTGCTAGGCTGTTGTAGATGGAGATAGAGGACAGGCTTCAACAGCATTCTGTGGCTCGCAGGTTCAATCCAAGTGACAGGCACTCTTATTTGTATCCTTTCAAACTGTACGCCTTAGCTTAACTATTCACCTTTAACCCTATCTTAAACCTTAAAACGAATCTTTAACCCTATCTCAAACCCTAAAACTTACCTTAACCATTCACCTTTAACCCTATCTCAAACCTTAACCATTCACCTTTAACCCTATCTCAAATCTTAACCCTTACCTTAACCATTCACCTTTAACCCTATCTCAAACCTTAACCATTCACCTTTAACCCTATCTCAAACCCTAACCCTTCACCTTTAACCCCATCTCAAACCTTAACCATTCACCTTTAACCCTATCTCAAACCTTAACCCGTCACCTTTAACCCTATCTCAAACCTTAACCCTTCACCTTTAACCCTATCTCAAACCTTAACCAATCGGGGGAATTAATGCCTAAACTTTAACCGTCAAAAGTTGAAGACTGAAGTGAGACCATGAGATCTTGATGTACATCCATTGTCTTCAGTATCTTCAAGATGCTCACAGTAGAAGTGATTTTTATACATATTTCTCTAGATTGCATCATGGAAAAACAGGCGAAGAAGCACCATTACAATGATTTCACATGTAGACAGTAATCAGAGAGCAGCCCCGTCGTGTGCAGCCAGCCAGTCAGTCAGCCAGCCAGTCAGCCATTTAGTCAGCCAGTCAGCCAGCCAGCCAGCCAGCCAGTCAGCCAGCCAGCCAGTCGGCCATTCAGTCAGCCAGCCAGTCAGCCAGCCAGCCAGCCAGCCAGTCAGCCAGCCAGTTAACTAGCCAGTCAGCCAGCCAGCCAACCAGTCAGCCAGCCATCCAACCAGTCAGCCAGCCAGCCAGTCAACCAGTCAGCCAGCCAGCCAACCAGTCAGCCAGCCAGTTAACCAGCCAGTCAGCCAGCCAGTCAGCCAGCCAGTCAGCCAGTCATCCAGACAGCCATCCAGCCAGCCATCCAGCCAGCCATCCAGCCAGCCAGTCAGCCAGACAGCCAGCCAGTCAGCCAGCCAGCCAGCCAGCCAGCCAGCCAGCCAGCCAGTCGGCCATTCAGTCAGCCAGCCAGCCAGCCAGACAGTCAGCCAGCCAGTTAACCAGCCAGCCAGCCAGCCAACCAGTCAGCCAGTCAGCCAGTCAGCCAGCCAGCCAGTTAACCAGCCAGTCAGCCAGTCAATCAGTCAGCCAGTCAGTCAGCCAGCCAGCCAGCCAGTCAGCCAGCCAGTTAACCAGCCAGCCAGTCAGTCACTCCACCTCCTGTGTCTTGCGGTTATTGTTTCTAAAGCAGCTGACATGATGGATGCCACAGCTCTGTCAGGCCCTGGAACAGACATGAGTGAACCTTTCCCCATCACTCATCTATCACCCACCACAATGGAGATTAATAGGCCACACTCCTGTTCCCGGATTGTTCCGAAGGGCACTTGTGTCTTGACCCCGCACCCCCTGTAAACAATTAGATCATATTTCTGAGAATTGAGCTCTCCATCCATTGACTAGCGGCACTACCAGGTCGCTCTAAAGGAATAGGTCAATAGAACAAGTCCTGTAAATGGGCTGATCTGTTGAACAATAACCAGAGAGAGCATATATATACACAAAGATGTATTAGTTAGTGAATGTCTACATTCACCATCTTCAAACGGACTTCTTCTTATTTGACGCCAAGCAACATGGTAATAATAGGGGCTATTGTCTACACTACAGGAGCCATACTATTTGCAGTATTATAGAGCAAACAAACATGTTCATTTTTTTCATTGTATTTTTTTAAACAAGCTTGTTAAACATGAATACTTAACTCTTCTGTTTATTAAACCCGACGCCTGCAGTTTTTTAAGGTTTTGTTTCCTTGTTTTGTTTTGTTTTTCGGTTGGTGTAGGGGGGGGGGGGGGGGGGGGTCGTCTTATCTCGTTCCCAGATTCAAATCTACATAGGAAAGCCCACTGCTAATTGGGATGTGAAGTTCTATTGTTTTCCATGTAATTCATAGTTCCTTAGTAGGTATTTGTGAATCTGTGTCAGAACTGTTTGTGTACCAGGAGATGTAAAACAGAGCATCATATTATCAAAAGACTCAATCTCTGGGGGGGGTTTGTGGAAATTATTTATATGACTATTCGAGGGCACATTTGTTCCTTTATACTTTCAAAGCATTTCCAGGATCTGTGTTTCTAAACACTGTGCTGCAAAACAGCTGAATGGGCAAATATTGATATTAGTGTAATTGTTCTGCAAGTGAAGGGAACTTATAGACTTCGTGTAAACTGTTTGTTGTGTAGTAGAACTGGTTTGTTGTGTAGTAGAACTGGTTTGTTGTGTAGTAGAACTGGTTTGTTGTGTAGTAGAACTGGTTTGTTGTGTAGTAGAACTGGTTTGTTGTGTAGTAGAACTGGTTTGTTGTGTAGTATAACTGGTTTGTTGTGTAGTAGAACTGTTTGTTGTGTAGTAGAACTGGTTTGTTGTGTAGTAGAACTGTTTGTTGTGTAGTAGAACTGGTTGTTGTGTAGTTTAACTGGTTTGTTGTGTAGTAGAACTGGTTTGTTGTGTAGTAGAACTGTTTGTTGTGTAGTAGAACTGGTTGTTGTGTAGTAGAACTGGTTGTTGTGTAGTAGAACTGTTTGTTGTGTAGTAGAACTGGTTGTTGTGTAGTAGAACTGGTTTGTTGAGTAGTAGAACTGGTTGTTGTGTAGTAGAACTGGTTTGTTGTGTAGTAGAACTGTTTGTTGTGTAGTAGAACTGGTTGTTGTGTAGTAGAACTGTTTGTTGTGTAGTAGAACTGGTTTGTTGTGTAGTAGAACTGGTTGTTGTGTAGTAGAACTGGTTTGTTGTGTAGTAGAACTGTTTGTTGTGTAGTAGAACTGGTTGTTGTGTAGTAGAACTGGTTTGTTGTGTAGTAGAACTGTTTGTTGTGTAGTAGAACTGGTTTGTTGTGTAGTAGAACTGGTTTGTTGTGTAGTAGAACTGGTTTGTTGTGTAGTAGAACTGGTTGTTGTGTAGTAGAACTGTTTGTTGTGTAGTAGAACTGTGTAGTAACGGTCTTTGTTTATTGAGCTTGGTTACGATTTAGGTCAATCGAGGTGAAAGGGTTAAATATTAAGGAGAGAAGAGAAGACGTTCCTCAGTGCTGATCATTGTCATGTTGTGCTAAAGGGGTCAGCTTCATAACAATAAAGCCATGTCCACTTTGATACAGCAAACTACTCCATCAATCAATCTGTCACGTAGTGCTATTGTACTATACTTAGTTGTACCACTCTCAGTAATCTGCAGAAACAACCCTTCTAAATTGCTGGTCCATCTGACATAATACAATATCAGACATTAGTGCAAATATAGATGTCCCATCAATTCACAACAACCCGAAGAAGAATTAGCCCAGCTTGTCAAAGAGAAGGTTTGTGTATTTTATTTTTTTAGACAACGTAATAACCTCAAATGATATTATTTTAGCTGGGATGTAGTTTATTGCTTTAATGTAATACAATTTTGATATTTAAAGATAGACCTGTTATAATTTAGCTGGTAGTGCTTTTGAAATGAAGTTGTAGCAATTCCAATGAAAACATGTTTTTTTGTAGTAATTCCAAATGCAATATCCTTTTATTGTATTTTTGCGGTGCCCAATTAAAGGATTCTTTGTCGGGTTAAGTTTCTGTGTCACCTTTGTGATGGGGAATCAGTTTACACCTTTTATATTACTGAGGAATTCACCTTGAGAAAATAACACATTTTTGTCCTGATAAGTCATTCTGTTTGTTGCACTTTTAATGGTTTCATTAACGTTGGACCTTGCAGGCTGACTGCTGTTGGACCTTGCAGGCTGACTGCTGTCGGACCTTGCAGGCTGACTGCTGTTGGACCTTGCAGGCTGACTGCTGTTGGACCTTGCAGGCTGACTGCCGTTGGACCTTGCAGGCTGACTGCCGTTGGACCTTGCAGGCTGACTGCCGTTGGACCTTGCAGGCTGACTGCCGTTGGACCTTGCAGGCTGACTGCCGTTGGACCTTGCAGGCTGACTGCCGTTGAACCTTGCAGGCTGACTGCCGTTGGACCTTGCAGGCTGACTGCTGTTGGACCTTGCAGGCTGACTGCTGGCTACATCCCCTGTAGGAACATCTCATTCATTTGTGTTAACTCTAAATATACCAATATGTTGACAGAGACCAGAGGCCTACAACCACCTAGCACTAGAAACTGTCATGTTCATACCAAGAACGGCTTAGAGAGCACTCCTCGTTACAACTAGCTAGAAAGTACAGTTACTGAGTTAGTTATTAACGTTCAACCAAACATAAGCCAATAGTCAGTGAACGGTTTACATTTTGAAGAGCGTAAAAGAACATTGGGATATTGGATACAAGTGTCTTGTTTGAAATCATATGGGTCTGTGGTGTCACTTCCTGTAAGTGCTAACAGTTCTTTGCCAAATTACCAGTAAGTTCAGTGAGCTCGTAAAGCCTTGTCACAGCAGATATCCTAGAAGGGCCTATCCGTATGTGCTTCTGTCTGTTGGCCTGCCAAGTCATTCACACTCAGCTCTGCCAGCCTCAGTAACACGACTGGCATGGATCTGCCTCACAGACAACTGGGGGAGTTTAATTGACGTAAATGAACCAGCGAAATACAAACATAGAAACAAACATTATCCGTTACTTTTTACATTTACTGATTGGATGGTTCATCTACTACTTTAGATCAGATGATTGGATGGTTCATCTACTACTTTAGATCAGATGATTGGATGGTTCATCTACTACTTTAGATCAGATGATTGGATGGTTCATCTACTACTTTAGATCAGATGATTGGATGGTTCATCTACTAGTTTAGATCAGATGATTGGATAGTTCATCTACTACTTTAGATCAGATGATTGGATGGTTCATCTACTACTTTAGATCAGATGATTGGATGGTTCATCTACTACTTTAGATCAGATGATTGGATGGTTCATCTACTACTTTAGATCAGATGATTGGATGGTTCATCTACTACTTTAGATCAGATGATTGGATGGTTCATCTACTACTTTAGATCAGATGATTGGATGGTTCATCTACTACTTTAGATCAGATGATTGGATGGTTCATCTACTACTTTAGATCAGATGATTGGATGGTTCATCTACTACTTTAGATCAGATGATTGGATGGTTCATCTACTACTTTAGATCAGATGATTGGATGGTTCATCTACTACTTTAGATCAGATGATTGGATGGTTCATCTACTACTTTAGATCAGATGATTGGATGGTTCATCTACTACTTTAGATCAGATGATTGGATGGTTCATCTACTACTTTAGATCAGATGATTGGATGGTTCATCTACTACTTTAGATCAGATGATTGGATGGTTCATCTACTACTTTAGATCAGATGATTGGATGGTTCATCTACTAATTTAGATCAGATGATTGGATGGTTCATCTACTACTTTAGATCAGATGATTGGATGGTTCATCTACTACTTTAGATCAGATGATTGGATGGTTCATCTACTACTTTAGATCAGATGATTGGATGGTTCATCTACTAATTTAGATCAGATGATTGGATGGTTCATCTACTACTTTAGATCAGATGATTGGATGGTTCATCTACTACTTTAGATCAGATGATTGGATGGTTCATCTACTACTTTAGATCAGATGATTGGATGGTTCATCTACTATTTTAGATCAGATGATTGGATGGTTCATCTACTACTTTAGATCAGATGATTGGATGGTTCATCTACTACTTTAGATCAGATGATTGGATGGTTCATCTACTACTTTAGATCAGATGATTGGATGGTTCATCTACTACTTTAGATCAGATGATTGGATGGTTCATCTACTACTTTAGATCAGATGATTGGATGGTTCATCTACTACTTTAGATCAGATGATTGGATGGTTCATCTACTACTTTAGATCAGATGATTGGATGGTTCATCTACTACTTTAGATCAGATGATTGGATGGTTCATCTACTACTTTAGATCAGATGATTGGATGGTTCATCTACTACTTTAGATCAGATGATTGGATGGTTCATCTACTATTTTAGATCAGATGATTGGATGGTTCATCTACTACTTTAGATCAGATGATTGGATGGTTCATCTACTACTTTAGATCAGATGATTGGATGGTTCATCTACTACTTTAGATCAGATGATTGGATGGTTCATCTACTACTTTAGATCAGATGATTGGATGGTTCATTTGTATTGCCTCTATCACCAACCATCTACTACTTTAGATCAGATGATTGGATGGTTCATTTGTATTGCCTCTATCACCAATCATCTACTACTTTAGATCAGATGATTGGATGTTTCATTTGTATTGCCTCTATCACCAACCATCTACTACTTTAGATCAGATGATTGGATGGTTCATTTGTATTGCCTCTATCACCAACCATCTACTACTTTAGATCAGATGATTGGATGTTTCATTTGTATTGCCTCTATCACCAACCATCTACTACTTTAGAACAGATGATTGGATGTTTCATTTGTATTGCCTCTATCACCAACCATCTACTACTTTAGATCAGATGATTGGATGGTTCATTTGTATTGCCTCTATCACCAACCATCTACTACTTTACATCAGATGATTGGATGGTTCATTTGTATTGCCTCTATCACCAACCATCTACTACTTTAGATCAGATGATTGGATGTTTCATTTGTATTGCCTCTATCACCAACCATCTACTACTTTAGATCAGATGATTGGATGGTTCATTTGTATTGCCTCTATCACCAACCATCTACTACTTTAGATCAGATGATTGGATGGTTCATTTGTATTGCCTCTATCACCAACCATCTACTACTTTACATCAGATGATTGGATGGTTCATTTGTATTGCCTCTATCACCAACCATCTACTACTTTAGATCAGATGATTGGATGGTTCATTTGTATTGCCTCTATCACCAACCATCTACTACTTTAGATCAGATGATTGGATGTTTCATTTGTATTGCCTCTATCACCAACCATCTACTACTTTAGATCAGATGATTGGATGGTTCATTTGTATTGCCTCTATCACCAACCATCTACTACTTTAGATCAGATGATTGGATGGTTCATTTGTATTGCCTCTATCACCAACCATCTACTACTTTAGATCAGATGATTGGATGGTTCATTTGTATTGCCTCTATCACCAACCATGTACTACTTTAGATCAGATGATTGGATGGTTCATTTGTATTGCCTCTATCACCAACCATCTACTACTTTAGATCAGATGATTGGATGTTTCATTTGTATTGCCTCTATCACCAACCATCTACTACTTTAGATCAGATGATTGTATGGTTCATTTGTATTGCCTCTATCACCAACCATCTACTACTTTAGATCAGATGATTGGATGTTTCATTTGTATTGCCTCTATCACCAACCATCTACTACTTTAGATCAGATGATTGGATGGTTCATTTGTATTGCCTCTATCACCAACCATCTACTACTTTAGATCAGATGATTGGATGGTTCATTTGTATTGCCTCTATCACCAACCATCTACTACTTTAGATCAGATGATTGGATGGTTCATTTGTATTGCCTCTATCACCAACCATCTACTACTTTAGATCAGATGATTGGATGTTTCATTTGTATTGCCTCTATCACCAACCATCTACTACTTTAGATCAGATGATTGGATGGTTCATTTGTATTGCCTCTATCACCAACCATCTACTACTTTAGATCAGATGATTGGATGTTTCATTTGTATTGCCTCTATCACCAACCATCTACTACTTTAGATCAGATGATTGGATGGTTCATTTGTATTGCCTCTATCACCAACCATCTACTACTTTAGATCAGATGATTGGATGGTTCATTTGTATTGCCTCTATCACCAACCATCTACTACTTTACATCAGATGATTGGATGGTTCATTTGTATTGCCTCTATCACCAACCATCTACTACTTTAGATCAGATGATTGGATGGTTCATTTGTATTGCCTCTATCACCAACCATCTACTACTTTAGATCAGATGATTGGATGTTTCATTTGTATTGCCTCTATCACCAACCATCTACTACTTTAGATCAGATGATTGGATGGTTCATTTGTATTGCCTCTATCACCAACCATCTACTACTTTAGATCAGATGATTGGATGGTTCATTTGTATTGCCTCTATCACCAACCATCTACTACTTTAGATCAGATGATTGGATGGTTCATTTGTATTGCCTCTATCACCAACCATGTACTACTTTAGATCAGATGATTGGATGGTTCATTTGTATTGCCTCTATCACCAACCATCTACTACTTTAGATCAGATGATTGGATGTTTCATTTGTATTGCCTCTATCACCAACCATCTACTACTTTAGATCAGATGATTGTATGGTTCATTTGTATTGCCTCTATCACCAACCATCTACTACTTTAGATCAGATGATTGGATGTTTCATTTGTATTGCCTCTATCACCAACCATCTACTACTTTACATCAGATGATTGGATGGTTCATTTGTATTGCCTCTATCACCAACCATCTACTACTTTAGATCAGATGATTGGATGGTTCATTTGTATTGCCTCTATCACCAACCATCTACTACTTTAGATCAGATGATTGGATGTTTCATTTGTATTGCCTCTATCACCAACCATCTACTACTTTAGATCAGATGATTGGATGGTTCATTTGTATTGCCTCTATCACCAACCATCTACTACTTTAGATCAGATGATTGGATGGTTCATTTGTATTGCCTCTATCACCAACCATCTACTACTTTAGATCAGATGATTGGATGGTTCATTTGTATTGCCTCTATCACCAACCATGTACTACTTTAGATCAGATGATTGGATGGTTCATTTGTATTGCCTCTATCACCAACCATCTACTACTTTAGATCAGATGATTGGATGTTTCATTTGTATTGCCTCTATCACCAACCATCTACTACTTTAGATCAGATGATTGGATGGTTAATAGCAAGGGAAAACATGTCTACTCCAATGTATATCGGAGAAGGTTGCCACCAGTGGACTGCGAAGAAGGTTCATTAATGAGAACTCTGTTGTTGATAATTGAGAAATGTTACCCAGATGAACAGGGAAATGTAGGCCTCTCCCGAGTGGTGCAACGGGTCTGAGGCACTGCATCTCAGTGCTAGAGGCGTCACTACAGACTCTGGTACGATCCCGGACTGTTTCACAGCAGGTCTGAGGCACTGCATCTCAGTGCTAGAGGCGTCACTACAGACTCTGGTACGATCCCGGACTGTATCACAGCGGGTCTGAGGCACTGCATCTCAGTGCTAGAGGCGTCACTACAGACTCTGGTACGATCCCGGACTGTATCACAGCGGGTTTGACGCACTGCATCTCAGTGCTAGAGGCGTCAATACAGACTCTGGTACGATCCCGGACTGTATCACAACGGGTCTCAGGCACTGCATCTCAGTGCTAGAGGCGTCACTACAGACCCTGGTACGATCCCGGACTGTATCACAGCAGGTCTCAGGCACTGCATCTCAGTGCTAGAGGCGTCACTACAGACCCTGGTACGATCCCGGACTGTATCACAGCGGGTCTGAGGCACTGCATCTCAGTGCTAGAGGCGTCACTACAGACCCTGGTACGATCCCGAGTGGTGCAACGGGTCTAAGGCACTGCATCTCAGTGCTAGAGGCGTCACTACAGACCCTGGTACGATCCCGGACTGTATCACAGCGGGTCTAAGGCACTGCATCTCAGTGCTAGAGGCCTCACTACAGACCCTGGTACGATCCCGGACTGTTTCACAGCGGATCTGAGGCACTGCATCTCAGTGCTAGAGGCGTCACTACAGACCCTGGTACGATCCCGGACTGTGTCACAGCGGGTCTCAGGCACTGCATCTCAGTGCTAGAGGCGTCACTACAGACCCTGGTACGATCCCGGACTGTATCACAGCGGATCTGAGGCACTGCATCTCAGTGCTAGAGGCGTCACTACAGACCCCATGTACGATCCCGGACTGTATCACAACGAGTCTCAGGAACTGCATCTCAGTGCTAGAGGCGTCACTACAGACCCTGGTACGATCCCGGACTGTATCACAGCGGGTCTCAGGCATTGCATCTCAGTGCTAGAGGCGTCACTACAGACCCTGGTACGATCCCGAGTGGTGCAACGGGTCTCAGGCACTGCATCTCAGTGCTACAGGCGTCACTACAGACCCTGGTTCGATCCCGGACTGTATCACAGCGGGTCTAAGGCACTGCATCTCAGTGCTAGAGGCGTCACTACAGACCCTGGTACGATCCCGGACTGTTTCACAGCGGATCTGAGGCACTGCATCTCAGTGCTAGAGGCGTCACTACAGACTCTGGTACGATCCCAGACTGTATCACAGCGGGTCTGAGGCACTGCATCTCAGTGCTAGAGGCGTCACTACAGACCCTGGTACGATCCCGGACTGTATCACAGCGGGTCTGAGGCACTGCATCTCAGTGCTAGAGGCGTCACTACAGAACCTGGTACGATCCCGAGTGGTGCAACAGGTCTAAGGCACTGCATCTCAGTGCTAGAGGCGTCACTACAGACCCTGGTACAATCCCGGACTGTATCACTGCGGGTCTGACGCACTGCATCTCAGTGCTAGAGGCGTCACTACAGACCCTGGTACGATCCCGGACTGCATCACAGCGGGTCTAAGGCACTGCATCTCAGTGCTAGAGGCGTCACTACAGACCCTGGTACGATCCCGGACTGTATCACAGCGGGTCTAAGGCACTGCATCTCAGTGCTAGAGGCGTCACTACAGACTCTGGTACGATCCCAGACTGTATCACAGCGGGTCTGAGGCACTGCATCTCAGTGCTAGAGGCGTCACTACAGACCCTGGTACGATCCCGGACTGTATCACAGCGGGTCTGAGGCACTGCATCTCAGTGCTAGAGGCGTCACTACAGACCCTGGTACGTTCCCGAGTGGTGCAACGGGTCTAAGGCACTGCATCTCAGTGCTAGAGGCGTCACTACAGACCCTGGTACGATCCCGGACTGTATCACAGCGGGTCTAAGGCACTGCATCTCAGTGCTAGAGGCGTCACTACAGACCCTGGTACGATCCCGGACTGTATCACAGCGGGTCTGAGGCACTGCATCTCAGTGCTAGAGGCGTCACTACAGACCCTGGTACGATCCCGAGTGGTGCAACGGGTCTAAGGCACTGCATCTCAGTGCTAGAGGCGTCACTACAGACTCTGGTACGATCCCGGACTGTTTCACAGCAGGTCTGAGGCACTGCATCTCAGTGCTAGAGGCGTCACTACAGACTCTGGTACGATCCCGGACTGTATCACAGCGGGTCTGAGGCACTGCATCTCAGTGCTAGAGGCGTCACTACAGACTCTGGTACGATCCCGGACTGTATCACAGCGGGTTTGACGCACTGCATCTCAGTGCTAGAGGCGTCAATACAGACTCTGGTACGATCCCGGACTGTATCACAACGGGTCTCAGGCACTGCATCTCAGTGCTAGAGGCGTCACTACAGACCCTGGTACGATCCCGGACTGTATCACAGCAGGTCTCAGGCACTGCATCTCAGTGCTAGAGGCGTCACTACAGACCCTGGTACGATCCCGGACTGTATCACAGCGGGTCTGAGGCACTGCATCTCAGTGCTAGAGGCGTCACTACAGACCCTGGTACGATCCCGAGTGGTGCAACGGGTCTAAGGCACTGCATCTCAGTGCTAGAGGCGTCACTACAGACCCTGGTACGATCCCGGACTGTATCACAGCGGGTCTAAGGCACTGCATCTCAGTGCTAGAGGCCTCACTACAGACCCTGGTACGATCCCGGACTGTTTCACAGCGGATCTGAGGCACTGCATCTCAGTGCTAGAGGCGTCACTACAGACCCTGGTACGATCCCGGACTGTGTCACAGCGGGTCTCAGGCACTGCATCTCAGTGCTAGAGGCGTCACTACAGACCCTGGTACGATCCCGGACTGTATCACAGCGGATCTGAGGCACTGCATCTCAGTGCTAGAGGCGTCACTACAGACCCCATGTACGATCCCGGACTGTATCACAACGAGTCTCAGGAACTGCATCTCAGTGCTAGAGGCGTCACTACAGACCCTGGTACGATCCCGGACTGTATCACAGCGGGTCTCAGGCACTGCATCTCAGTGCTAGAGGCGTCACTACAGACCCTGGTACGATCCCGAGTGGTGCAACGGGTCTCAGGCACTGCATCTCAGTGCTACAGGCGTCACTACAGACCCTGGTTCGATCCCGGACTGTATCACAGCGGGTCTAAGGCACTGCATCTCAGTGCTAGAGGCGTCACTACAGACCCTGGTACGATCCCGGACTGTTTCACAGCGGATCTGAGGCACTGCATCTCAGTGCTAGAGGCGTCACTACAGACTCTGGTACGATCCCAGACTGTATCACAGCGGGTCTGAGGCACTGCATCTCAGTGCTAGAGGCGTCACTACAGACCCTGGTACGATCCCGGACTGTATCACAGCGGGTCTGAGGCACTGCATCTCAGTGCTAGAGGCGTCACTACAGAACCTGGTACGATCCCGAGTGGTGCAACAGGTCTAAGGCACTGCATCTCAGTGCTAGAGGCGTCACTACAGACCCTGGTACAATCCCGGACTGTATCACTGCGGGTCTGACGCACTGCATCTCAGTGCTAGAGGCGTCACTACAGACCCTGGTACGATCCCGGACTGCATCACAGCGGGTCTAAGGCACTGCATCTCAGTGCTAGAGGCGTCACTACAGACCCTGGTACGATCCCGGACTGTATCACAGCGGGTCTAAGGCACTGCATCTCAGTGCTAGAGGCGTCACTACAGACTCTGGTACGATCCCAGACTGTATCACAGCGGGTCTGAGGCACTGCATCTCAGTGCTAGAGGCGTCACTACAGACCCTGGTACGATCCCGGACTGTATCACAGCGGGTCTGAGGCACTGCATCTCAGTGCTAGAGGCGTCACTACAGACCCTGGTACGTTCCCGAGTGGTGCAACGGGTCTAAGGCACTGCATCTCAGTGCTAGAGGCGTCACTACAGACCCTGGTACGATCCCGGACTGTATCACAGCGGGTCTAAGGCACTGCATCTCAGTGCTAGAGGCGTCACTACAGACCCTGGTACGATCCCGGACTGTATCACAGCGGGTCTGAGGCACTGCATCTCAGTGCTAGAGGCGTCACTACAGACCCTGGTACGATCCCGAGTGGTGCAACGGGTCTAAGGCACTGCATCTCAGTGCTAGAGGCGTCACTACAGACCCTGGTACGATCCCGGACTGTATCACAGCGGGTCTAAGGCACTGCATCTCAGTGCTAGAGGCGTCACTACAGACCCTGGTACGATCCCGGACTGTTTCACAGCGGATCTGAGGCACTGCATCTCAGTGCTAGAGGCGTCACTACAGACCCTGGTACGATCCCGGACTGTGTCACAGCGGGTCTCAGGCACTGCATCTCAGTGCTAGAGGCGTCACTACAGACCCTGGTACGATCCCGGACTGTATCACACCGGATCTGAGGCACTGCATCTCAGTGCTAGAGGCGTCACTACAGACCCCATGTACGATCCCGGACTGTATCACAGCGAGTCTCAGGAACTGCATCTCAGTGCTAGAGGCGTCACTACAGACCCTGGTAGGATCCCGGACTGTATCACAGCGGGTCTCAGGCACTGCATCTCAGTGCTAGAGGCGTCACTACAGACCCTGGTACGATCCCGGACTGTATCACAGCGGATCTGAGGCACTGCATCTCAGTGCTAGAGGCGTCACTACAGACCCCATGTACGATCCCGGACTGTATCACAACGAGTCTCAGGAACTGCATCTCAGTGCTAGAGGCGTCACTACAGACCCTGGTACGATCCCGGACTGTATCACAGCGGGTCTCAGGCACTGCATCTCAGTGCTAGAGGCGTCACTACAGACCCTGGTACGATCCCGAGTGGTGCAACGGGTCTCAGGCACTGCATCTCAGTGCTACAGGCGTCACTACAGACCCTGGTTCGATCCCGGACTGTATCACAGCGGGTCTAAGGCACTGCATCTCAGTGCTAGAGGCGTCACTACAGACCCTGGTACGATCCCGGACTGTTTCACAGCGGATCTGAGGCACTGCATCTCAGTGCTAGAGGCGTCACTACAGACTCTGGTACGATCCCAGACTGTATCACAGCGGGTCTGAGGCACTGCATCTCAGTGCTAGAGGCGTCACTACAGACCCTGGTACGATCCCGGACTGTATCACAGCGGGTCTGAGGCACTGCATCTCAGTGCTAGAGGCGTCACTACAGAACCTGGTACGATCCCGAGTGGTGCAACAGGTCTAAGGCACTGCATCTCAGTGCTAGAGGCGTCACTACAGACCCTGGTACAATCCCGGACTGTATCACTGCGGGTCTGACGCACTGCATCTCAGTGCTAGAGGCGTCACTACAGACCCTGGTACGATCCCGGACTGCATCACAGCGGGTCTAAGGCACTGCATCTCAGTGCTAGAGGCGTCACTACAGACCCTGGTACGATCCCGGACTGTATCACAGCGGGTCTAAGGCACTGCATCTCAGTGCTAGAGGCGTCACTACAGACTCTGGTACGATCCCAGACTGTATCACAGCGGGTCTGAGGCACTGCATCTCAGTGCTAGAGGCGTCACTACAGACCCTGGTACGATCCCGGACTGTATCACAGCGGGTCTGAGGCACTGCATCTCAGTGCTAGAGGCGTCACTACAGACCCTGGTACGATCCCGAGTGGTGCAACGGGTCTAAGGCACTGCATCTCAGTGCTAGAGGCGTCACTACAGACCCTGGTACGATCCCAGACTGTATCACAGCGGGTCTAAGGCACTGCATCTCAGTGCTAGAGGCGTCACTACAGACCCTGGTACGATCCCGGACTGTATCACAGCGGGTCTGAGGCACTGCATCTCAGTGCTAGAGGCGTCACTACAGACCCTGGTACGATCCCGAGTGGTGCAACGGGTCTAAGGCACTGCATCTCAGTGCTAGAGGCGTCACTACAGACCCTGGTACGATCCCGGACTGTATCACAGCGGGTCTAAGGCACTGCATCTCAGTGCTAGAGGCGTCACTACAGACCCTGGTACGATCCCGGACTGTTTCACAGCGGATCTGAGGCACTGCATCTCAGTGCTAGAGGCGTCACTACAGACCCTGGTACGATCCCGGACTGTGTCACAGCGGGTCTCAGGCACTGCATCTCAGTGCTAGAGGCGTCACTACAGACCCTGGTACGATCCCGGACTGTATCACACCGGATCTGAGGCACTGCATCTCAGTGCTAGAGGCGTCACTACAGACCCCATGTACGATCCCGGACTGTATCACAGCGAGTCTCAGGAACTGCATCTCAGTGCTAGAGGCGTCACTACAGACCCTGGTACGATCCCGAGTGGTGCAACGGGTCTAAGGCACTGCATCTCAGTGCTAGAGGCGTCACTACAGACCCTGGTACGATCCCGGACTGTATCACAGCGGGTCTAAGGCACTGCATCTCAGTGCTAGAGGCGTCACTACAGACCCTGGTACGATCCCGGACTGTTTCACAGCGGATCTGAGGCACTGCATCTCAGTGCTAGAGGCGTCACTACAGACCCTGGTACGATCCCGGACTGTGTCACAGCGGGTCTCAGGCACTGCATCTCAGTGCTAGAGGCGTCACTACAGACCCTGGTACGATCCCGGACTGTATCACACCGGATCTGAGGCACTGCATCTCAGTGCTAGAGGCGTCACTACAGACCCCATGTACGATCCCGGACTGTATCACAGCGAGTCTCAGGAACTGCATCTCAGTGCTAGAGGCGTCACTACAGACCCTGGTAGGATCCCGGACTGTATCACAGCGGGTCTCAGGCACTGCATCTCAGTGCTAGAGGCGTCACTACAGACCCTGGTACGATCCCGGACTGTATCACAGCGGATCTGAGGCACTGCATCTCAGTGCTAGAGGCGTCACTACAGACCCCATGTACGATCCCGGACTGTATCACAACGAGTCTCAGGAACTGCATCTCAGTGCTAGAGGCGTCACTACAGACCCTGGTACGATCCCGGACTGTATCACAGCGGGTCTCAGGCACTGCATCTCAGTGCTAGAGGCGTCACTACAGACCCTGGTATGATCCCGAGTGGTGCAACGGGTCTCAGGCACTGCATCTCAGTGCTACAGGCGTCACTACAGACCCTGGTTCGATCCCGGACTGTATCACAGCGGGTCTAAGGCACTGCATCTCAGTGCTAGAGGCGTCACTACAGACCCTGGTACGATCCCGGACTGTTTCACAGCGGATCTGAGGCACTGCATCTCAGTGCTAGAGGCGTCACTACAGACTCTGGTACGATCCCGGACTGTATCACAGCGGGTCTCAGGCACTGCATCTCAGTGCTAGAGGCGTCACTACAGACCCTGGTACGATCCCGAGTGGTGCAACGGGTCTCAGGCACTGCATCTCAGTGCTACAGGCGTCACTACAGACCCTGGTTCGATCCCGGACTGTATCACAGCGGGTCTAAGGCACTGCATCTCAGTGCTAGAGGCGTCACTACAGACCCTGGTACGATCCCGGACTGTTTCACAGCGGATCTGAGGCACTGCATCTCAGTGCTAGAGGCGTCACTACAGACTCTGGTACGATCCCAGACTGTATCACAGCGGGTCTGAGGCACTGCATCTCAGTGCTAGAGGCGTCACTACAGAACCTGGTACGATCCCGAGTGGTGCAACAGGTCTAAGGCACTGCATCTCAGTGCTAGAGGCGTCACTACAGACCCTGGTACAATCCCGGACTGTATCACAGCGGGTCTGACGCACTGCATCTCAGTGCTAGAGGCGTCACTACAGACCCTGGTACGATCCCGGACTGCATCACAGCGGGTCTAAGGCACTGCATCTCAGTGCTAGAGGCGTCACTACAGACCCTGGTACGATCCCGGACTGTATCACAGCGGGTCTAAGGCACTGCATCTCAGTGCTAGAGGCGTCACTACAGACTCTGGTACGATCCCAGACTGTATCACAGCGGGTCTGAGGCACTGCATCTCAGTGCTAGAGGCGTCACTACAGACCCTGGTACGATCCCGGACTGTATCACAGCGGGTCTGAGGCACTGCATCTCAGTGCTAGAGGCGTCACTACAGACCCTGGTACGATCCCGAGTGGTGCAACGGGTCTAAGGCACTGCATCTCAGTGCTAGAGGCGTCACTACAGACCCTGGTACGATCCCGGACTGTATCACAGCGGGTCTAAGGCACTGCATCTCAGTGCTAGAGGCGTCACTACAGACCCTGGTACGATCCCGGACTGTATCACAGCGGGTCTGAGGCACTGCATCTCAGTGCTAGAGGCGTCACTACAGACCCTGGTACGATCCCGAGTGGTGCAACGGGTCTAAGGCACTGCATCTCAGTGCTAGAGGCGTCACTACAGACCCTGGTACGATCCCGGACTGTATCACAGCGGGTCTAAGGCACTGCATCTCAGTGCTAGAGGCGTCACTACAGACCCTGGTACGATCCCGGACTGTTTCACAGCGGATCTGAGGCACTGCATCTCAGTGCTAGAGGCGTCACTACAGACCCTGGTACGATCCCGGACTGTGTCACAGCGGGTCTCAGGCACTGCATCTCAGTGCTAGAGGCGTCACTACAGACCCTGGTACGATCCCGGACTGTATCACACCGGATCTGAGGCACTGCATCTCAGTGCTAGAGGCGTCACTACAGACCCCATGTACGATCCCGGACTGTATCACAGCGAGTCTCAGGAACTGCATCTCAGTGCTAGAGGCGTCACTACAGACCCTGGTAGGATCCCGGACTGTATCACAGCGGGTCTCAGGCACTGCATCTCAGTGCTAGAGGCGTCACTACAGACCCTGGTACGATCCCGAGTGGTGCAATGGGTCTCAGGCACTGCATCTCAGTGCTACAGGCGTCACTACAGACCCTGGTTCGATCCTGGACTGTATCACAGCGGGTCTAAGGCACTGCATCTCAGTGCTAGAGGCGTCACTACAGACCCTGGTACGATCCCGGACTGTTTCACAGCGGATCTGAGGCACTGCATCTCAGTGCTAGAGGCGTCACTACAGACTCTGGTACGATCCCAGACTGTATCACAGCGGGTCTGAGGCACTGCATCTCAGTGCTAGAGGCGTCACTACAGACCCTGGTACGATCCCGGACTGTATCACAGCGGGTCTGAGGCACTGCATCTCAGTGCTAGAGGCGTCACTACAGACCCTGGTACGATCCCGAGTGGTGCAACAGGTCTAAGGCACTGCATCTCAGTGCTAGAGGCGTCACTACAGACCCTGGTACAATCCCGGACTGTATCACAGCGGGTCTGAGGCACTGCATCTCAGTGCTAGAGGCGTCACTACAGACCCTGGTACGATCCCGAGTGGTGCAACAGGTCTAAGGCACTGCATCTCAGTGCTAGAGGCGTCACTACAGACCCTGGTACAATCCCGGACTGTATCACAGCGGGTCTGAGGCACTGCATCTCAGTGCTAGAGGCGTCACTACAGACCCTGGTACGATCCCGGACTGTATCACAGCGGTCTAAGGCACAGGTACGATCCCGGACTGTATCACAGCTGTTTATCGGGAGTCCCATAGGGCGATGCACAATTGGCCTAGCGTCATCCGAGTTAGGGGAGGGTTTGGCCGGGCTAGGCCGTCATTGTAAAATAATATTTTTTTATTCATTTAACTGAGTTGCCTAAATAGAAATAAAATAAAACATCATGAGACCCAGAAATTCAATGTTGTTCTTTCTAGCGGACATCAGGTTTCGCTCCGTATCTGTGAGGCCATATGAGCCACTGACTGTATTAAATCCCATTGTCCCTATGATGGGACATTCTGGGCTTTTCAATGATATCACGTGTCGGTCGGGGTGTCTGACCTTGACAACTTTCTCTTCCTGTCCTCTGTAGAGGACACCCGGACTCACCTGCTGTACCCATTGGCTGTAATGTTAATGTTTACCTACTGTACCCATTGGCTGTAATGTTAATGTGTCCACCTACTGTACCCGTGGACTGTAATGTTAATGTGCTCCACCTACTGTCCCCATTGACTGTAATGTTAATGTGTTCCACCTACTGTACCCATTGACTGTAATGTGTTTCACCTACTGTACCCATTGACTGTAATGTGTTTCACCTACTGTACCCATTGACTGTAATATTAATGTGTTCCACCTACTGTCCCCATTGACTGTAATATTAATGTGTTCCACCTACTGTACCCATTGACTGTAATGTGTTTCACCTACTGTACCCATTGACTGTAATGTGTTTCACCTACTGTACCCATTGACTGTAATATTAATGTGTTCCACCTACTGTCCCCATTGACTGTAATGTTAATGTGTTCCACCTACTGTCCCCATTGACTGTAATGTTAATGTGTTTGACCTACTGTACCCATTGCCTGTAATGTTAATGTGTTTGACCTACTGTACCCATTGACTGTAATGTTAATGTGTTCCACCTACTGTACCCATTGACTGGAATGTGTTTGACCTACTGTCCCCATTGACTGTAATGTTCAGATGTATCCACCTACTGTCCCCATTGACTGTAATGTGTTTGACCTACTGTACCCATTGACTGTAATGTTCAGATGTATTCCACCTACTGTCCCCATTGACTGTAATGTGTTTGACCTACTGTACCCATTGACTGTAATGTTCAGATGTATTCCACCTACTGTCCCCATTGACTGTAATGTGTTTGACCTACTGTCCCCATTGACTGTAATGTTCAGATGTATTCCACCTACTGTCCCCATTGACTGTAATTTGTTTGACCTACTGTCCCCATTGACTGTAATGTTCAGATGTATTCCACCTACTGTACCCATTGACTGTAATGTGTTTGACCTACTGTCCCCATTGACTGTAATGTTCAGATGTATTCCACCTACTGTCCCCATTGACTGTAATGTGTTTGACCTACTGTACCCATTGACTGTAATGTGTTTGACCTACTGTCCCCATTGACTGTAATGTGTTTGACCTACTGTCCCCATTGACTGTAATGTGTTCCACCTACTGTCCCCATTGACTGTAATGTGTTCGACCTACTGTCCCCATTGACTGTAATGTGTTTGACCTACTGGCCCCATTGACTGTAATGTTCAGATGTATTCCACCTACTGTCCCCATTGACTGTAATGTGTTTGACCTACTGTCCCCATTGACTGTAATGTTCAGATGTATTCCACCTACTGTCCCCATTGACTGTAATGTGTTTGACCTACTGTCCCCATTGACTGTAATGTGTTCCACCTACTGTCCCCATTGACTGTAATGTGTTCGACCTACTGTCCCCATTGACTGTAATGTGTTTGACCTACTGTCCCCATTGACTGTAATGTTCAGATGTATTCCACCTACTGTCCCCATTGACTGTAATGTGTTTGACCTACTGTCCCCATTGACTGTAATGTTCAGATGTATTCCACCTACTGTCCCCATTGACTGTAATGTGTTTGACCTACTGTCCCCATTGACTGTAATGTGTTTGACCTACTGTCCCCATTGACTGTAATGTTCAGATGTATTCCACCTACTGTCCCCATTGACTGTAATGTGTTTGACCTACTGTCCCCATTGACTGTAATGTGTTTGACCTACTGTACCCATTGACTGTAATGTGTTCGACCTACTGTCCCCATTGACTGTAATGTGTTTGACCTACTGTCCCCATTGACTGTAATGTTCAGATGTATTCCACCTACTGTCCCCATTGACTGTAATGTGTTTGACCTACTGTCCCCATTGACTGTAATGTTCAGATGTATTCCACCTACTGTCCCCATTGACTGTAATGTGTTTGACCTACTGTCCCCATTGACTGTAATGTTCAGATGTATTCCACCTACTGTCCCCATTGACTGTAATGTGTTTGACCTACTGTACCCATTGACTGTAATGTTCAGATGTATTCCACCTACTGTACCCATTGACTGTAATGTTCAGATGTATTCCACCTACTGTCCCCATTGACTGTAATGTGTTTGACCTACTGTCCCCATTGACTGTAATGTTCAGATGTATTCCACCTACTGTCCCCATTGACTGTAATGTGTTTGACCTACTGTCCCCATTGACTGTAATGTTCAGATGTATTCCACCTACTGTCCCCATTGACTGTAATGTTCAGATGTATTCCACCTACTGTCCCCATTGACTGTAATGTTCAGATGTATCCACCTACTGTCCCCATTGACTGTAATGTGTTTGACCTACTGTCCCCATTGACTGTAATGTTCAGATGTATTCCACCTACTGTCCCCATTGACTGTAATGTGTTTGACCTACTGTCCCCATTGACTGTAATGTGTTTGACCTACTGTCCCCATTGACTGTAATGTTCAGATGTATTCCACCTACTGTCCCCATTGACTGTAATGTGTTCCACCTACTGTACCCATTGACTGTAATGTGTTTGACCTACTGTCCCCATTGACTGTAATGTGTTCCACCTACTGTACCCATTGACTGTAATGTGTTTGACCTACTGTCCCCATTGACAGTAATGTGTTACACCTACTGTACCCATTGACTGTAATGTGTTTGACCTACTGTCCCCATTGACTGTAATGTTCAGATGTATTCCACCTACTGTCCCCATTGACTGTAATGTGTTTGACCTACTGTACCCATTGACTGGAATGTTCAGATGTATTCCACCTACTGTCCCCATTGACTGTAATGTGTTTGACCTACTGTCCCCATTGACTGTAATGTTCAGATGTATTCCACCTACTGTCCCCATTGACTGTAATGTGTTTGACCTACTGTCCCCATTGACTGTAATGTTCAGATGTATTCCACCTACTGTCCCCATTGACTGTAATGTTCAGATGTATTCCACCTACTGTACCCATTGACTGTAATGTTCAGATGTATTCCACCTACTGTACCCATTGACTGTAATGTTCAGATGTATTCCACCTACTGTACCCATTGACTGTAATGTTCAGATGTATTCCACCTACTGTACCCATTGACTGTAATGTTCAGATGTATTCCACCTACTGTCCCCATTGACTGTAATGTTCAGATGTATTCCACCTACTGTCCCCATTGACTGTAATGTGTTTGACCTACTGTCCCCATTGACTGTAATGTTCAGATGTATGTCCTAATAACCACTGCAGTGGATAATTTTGTCATTGCAATCAAATATAACATTTTCCCCCAAACAAGTATGTTATGTCAGGTCTCAGGAGGATATAGAAAAAATGTACTGATAAATCCAAAACAACATTCCTAAAATATAGTATAATTGATGTTTCCACCCAGTTAAGCTCTTCTAAACATGAGTGTTGGTTTGTGTATCATCTATGTTTCCACCCAGTTAAGCTCCTCAAACATTATTTGGTGCAAAGACAAGAGTGATTGTCTGAATTGAGGAGTAGATGTGAATGCTGTTGGCTGGACCAAGGCATCTCTTCCACGGCAGGAAGAAGACTGGTGGTGGTCTGCCAGCTGCCTTCTGTCACTCAGTGTGGTGGTGCTGAGCTAAGAGGCCCAGCCAGGCATCGTGCCATAAAGCCCTAAGCCCCCTTTAACTCATTATTGTCACTGCTTTGAAAGGAAGTCTGTTGACCTTAGATAGAGAAAGGGATTTTCAAGGGAATGAAATGAAGCCTGTTATTTGATGTATTTTTTTCCTTCCCGAGACTTGACCCATGTATTCGCCACGCCGTTTGGACGCCATTGTATTTTTTGTTGGTGTCATCTTGAAGAGCACCCGAGGATTTTTCACAGGGGTTCCTTGTTCCAAAGTTTAGGGGTAGAAATGTGACATTCTAGCGTTGTGATTGGTGGCTTTGGTTCAAACTATTCAAATGAGTAAAATGTCAAGTGTTTGGCTCTTTAATAACATGTTGGAACTTCTTTCCTTTTCTTTCTGTTGGCTTGAATTTACCCTCAAAACGCTGAGCTGAAGCCACTGAAATATGGACTGTCTCCCAAAAATATTGATCCTTTTTCAAAGTTCACAAAAAAAAAAAAAATCTAATAATAATTATCAATAAGTGTCTCCGGTGATTAAAACACAAAAGCACAGTAAAAGTTTTCAGTCAGTTTAGGCCGTCATTGGAAATAAGAATTTGTTCTTAATTAAGTGACTTGCCTAGACTTGCCTAAAAATGTGCTATATCTATTTGGGTCATCAAAGACGCCGTGCATTACTGCTGTTGTTAAGAACAATAAAATAAACTCCCACAGGATGAACACTCAGAGGAGATAACACAGGTCCCCTGTACTGTACACAACACACACACTGACAATGGTAAATAAAATAGTTGTGTTTATGGAAGGGAATTTGCAAAAGGACCAAAACACAGTACAATACAATATGATGGTTTACAATACAATATGATGGTTTACAATACAATATGATAGTTTACAATACAATATGATAGTTTACAATACAATACAATAGTTTACAATACAATATGATAGTTTACAATACAATATGATAGTTTACAATACAATATGATAGTTTACAATACAATATGATAGTTTACAATACAATATGATAGTTTACAATACAATATGATGGTTTACAATACAATATGATAGTTTACAATATAACTTAAAGTATAATTTCTAATTTTGATGTGATTGTCTTTCGTTCTAAACATCCATTTTCTTTGAGCAGAACCTTACAGATACCATACTGGGGCCGCTCCCCAGGAGCTAAGTGTTCAGAAAGGCACATTCCATCTTCCCCTTTAACCCTCTGAAGGACAGAGCTACCCCATGGGGTATGAAAATAGTGCGCACAACAACCAATTCAAGACGAGGATGCCATACCTGTACTGTGGATGATGAGAAGGGCTCGAAAGAAGAAGAACAAGATTTGATTAATAAAAGTGTGAAATTTTTCAGGCTGAAAATAATCTATAGATGTGATGGAGTGGAACCGTTCTCATCAAACTGTGGAAATGTTTTGCAGATCCCTGAAGAACTGTAGCTAGTCAGTGGCTCCACCCGTGCAAATGTGGTTCTCTGGAAGAGAGATTTGAGCTCAAAAGGAGAAATTTGACGGCACATGCAATGAGTGTCACACAACCTAATTTCAACATCTGAGAGTAGATTGAATACCGCTATTCGTTTTTGGGGTAATTTAAATGGCTTTGGATAGGAATTTATTTTCATACCTTTTACTCCCTGGTGCATCCTAACCCAAAGTTGATGAGAAATCTATGCTAATGACTTGCAATGGCAACATTAACAGCATTTTGAAATACATTTGTCACTTTCAAATGGGAGTCTGCTTTTCAAATGGGAGTCTGCTTTTCAAATGGGAGTCTGCTTTTCAAATGGGAGTCTGCTTTTCAAATGGGAGTCTGCTTTTCAAATGGGACTCTGCTTTTCAAATGGGAGTCTGCTTTTCAAATGGGAGTCTGCTTTTCAAATGGGAGTCTGCTTTTCAAATGGGAGTCTGCTTTTCAAATGGGAGTCTGCTTTTCAAATGGGAGTCTGCTTTTCAAATGGGAGTCTGCTTTTCAAATGGGAGTCTGCTTTTCAAATGGGAGTCTGCTTTTCAAATGGGAGTCTGCTTTTCAAATGGGAGTCTGCTTTTCAAATGGGAGTCTGCTTTTCAAATGGGAGTCTGCTTTTCAAATGGGAGTCTGCTTTTCAAATGGGAGTCTGCTTTTCAAATGGGAATCTGCTTTTCAAATGGGAGTCTGCTTTTCAAATGGGAGTCTGCTTTTCAAATGGGAGTCTGCTTTTCAAATGGGAGTCTGCTTTTCAAATGGGAGTCTGCTTTTCAAATGGGAGTCTGCTTTTCAAATGGGAGTCTGCTTTTCAAATGGGAGTCTGCTTTTCAAATGGGAGTCTGCTTTTCAAATGGGAGTCTGCTTTTCAAATGGGAGTCTGCTTTTCAAATGGGAGTCTGCTTTTCAAATGGGAGTCTGCTTTTCAAATGGGAGTCTGCTTTTCAAATGGGAGTCTGCTTTTCAAATGGGAGTCTGCTTTTCAAATGGGAGTCTGCTTTTCAAATGGGAGTCTGCTTTTCAAATGGGAGTCTGCTTTTCAAATGGGAGTCTGCTTTTCAAATGGGAGTCTGCTTTTCAAATGGGAGTCTGCTTTTCAAATGGGAGTCTGCTTTTCAAATGGGAGTCTGCTTTTCAAATGGGAGTCTGCTTTTCAAATGGGTTTCTTTCGTTATTTCTGCTTTCGTAGAAACATCTGACAAAACTATCCATCCAAACGTTGTACCACTTATCCAGGAAGTGCCTCATCACCGTTGTATTACTACACAACAGTCCAACCTGATTGGTCGATGAGACCACCAGCCCATGTCACTGTCACAAGAAGAGGATCGTTTGTATCCATTGACAGTCTGGTAAATCAACGTACAGTATATACCAGTCTAGATATAAAAGATACTAGTATATAACATACTGGATATACTAGATACTAGTATATACCATACTAGATATTTATTTGGACAAGCGAAGTTAAAATATTTCATTTGGCTCTATACTCCAGTCTTTCACCACATCTATACACAAACAAACTGCAAATGCATTTTTTTTAACCTTTATTTAACCAGGCAAGTCAGTTAAGAACAAATTCTTATTTTCAATGACGGCCTAGGAACAGTGGGGTTAACTGCCTGTTCAGGGGCAGAACGACAGATTTGTACCTTGTCAGCTCGGGGATATGAACTTGCAACCTTCCGGTTACTAGTCCAACGCTCTAACCACTAGGCTACTAGGCTACCCTTTGTCGAGTCACAGGCTTGATGTAGTCATTGTATGCTAGGAATATGGGACCAAATACTACGTTTGACTAAATGTAATACACTACTATACTGTAGGTGAATCGCGTTCCTCAAATGGGGGCGGCAGGGTAGCCTAGTGGTTAGAGTGTAGAGGAGGCAGGGTAGCCTAGTGGTTAGAGTGTAGAGGAGGCAGGGTAGCCTAGTGGTTAGAGTGTAGAGGAGGCAGGGTAGCCTAGTGGTTAGAGTGTAGAGGTGGCAGGGTAGCCTAGTGGTTAGAGTGTAGAGGAGGCAGGGTAGCCTAGTGGTTAGAGTGTAGAGGAGGCAGGGTAGCCTAGTGGTTAGAGTGTAGAGGTGGCAGGGTAGCCTAGTGGTTAGAGTGTAGAGGCGGCAGGGTAGCCTAGTGGTTAGAGTGTAGAGACGGCAGGGTAGCCTAGTGGTTAGAGTGTAGAGGAGGCAGGGTAGCCTAGTGGTTAGAGTGTAGAGGTGGCAGGGTAGCCTAGTGGTTAGAGTGTAGAGGCGGCAGGGTAGCCTAGTGGTTAGAGTGTAGAGGCGGCAGGGTAGCCTAGTGGTTAGAGTGTAGAGACGGCAGGGTAGCCTAGTGGTTAGAGTGTAGAGACGGCAGGGTAGCCTAGTGGTTAGAGTGTAGAGGCGGCAGGGTAGCCTAGTGGTTAGAGTGTAGAGACGGCAGGGTAGCCTAGTGGTTAGAGTGTAGAGGCGGCAGGGTAGCCTAGTGGTTAGAGTGTAGAGGCGGCAGGGTAGCCTAGTGGTTAGAGTGTAGAGGGGGCAGGGTAGCCTAGTGGTTAGAGGGGAGGGACGGCAGGTAGCCTAGTGGTTAGAGCGTAGGGATGGCAGGGTAGCCTAGTGGTTAGAGTGTAGAGGAGGCAGGGTAGCCTAGTGGTTAGAGTGTAGAGGCGGCAGGGTAGCCTAGTGGTTAGAGTGTAGAGGCGGCAGGGTAGCCTAGTGGTTAGAGTGTAGAGACGGCATGGTAGCCTAGTGGTTAGAGTGTAGAGGAGGCAGGGTAGCCTAGTGGTTAGAGTGTAGAGGTGGCAGGGTAGCCTAGTGGTTAGAGTGTAGAGGCGGCAGGGTAGCCTAGTGGTTAGAGTGTAGAGGCGGCAGGGTAGCCTAGTGGTTAGAGTGTAGAGACGGCAGGGTAGCCTAGTGGTTAGAGTGTAGAGACGGCAGGGTAGCCTAGTGGTTAGAGTGTAGAGGTGGCAGGGTAGCCTAGTGGTTAGAGTGTAGAGACGGCAGGGTAGCCTAGTGGTTAGAGTGTAGAGGCGGCAGGGTAGCCTAGTGGTTAGAGTGTAGAGGCGGCAGGGTAGCCTAGTGGTTAGAGTGTAGAGGGGGCAGGGTAGCCTAGTGGTTAGAGGGGAGGGACGGCAGGTAGCCTAGTGGTTAGAGTGTAGAGGAGGCAGGGTAGCCTAGTGGTTAGAGTGTAGAGGCGGCAGGGTAGCCTAGTGGTTAGAGTGTAGAGGCGGCAGGGTAGCCTAGTGGTTAGAGTGTAGAGGCGGCAGGGTAGCCTAGTGGTTAGAGTGTAGAGGCGGCAGGGTAGCCTAGTGGTTAGAGTGTAGAGGCGGCAGGGTAGCCTAGTGGTTAGAGTGTAGAGGCGGCAGGGTAGCCTAGTGGTTAGAGTGTAGAGGCGGCAGGGTAGCCTAGTGGTTAGAGTGTTGGACTAGTAACCAAAAGGTTGCTGGATCAAATCCCTGAGCTGAAAGAAAAACAAAGTAAAAATCTTTTGTTCTGCCTACAGTATACTGTCTGTACAGTTAGTGAACATTCTGTACAACTCGTGTTCTTCTGTTTCATTAACGTGTATGTAGTTTCAGTGTCAACAAAAAAGACCTTGAGGAAACCTTATTGTAATTCCAGACCATTCATCCAGATCGAGTTGAGTTTTCCTAAAGTGGGTGAGGAGGGGGGATAAGGAGTGTCTTCAGCGACCCTCTAATTCTCAGACACCTTAACAAGCCCACAGCCAGCTACTAGCTGGATTACACACATCTGACAAGAACACTCAGTGCTGTCAGATTTAGTGAAGAGGGCGAATCCATGGCGTAATTGACAACATGTTGAGATGCTGAGAGACTAATCATTGGAGATCACTCCTCTCTCTTCCATGTCAGGGACCCCCTAAGCCTCACGCACAATGGCTGGAGGGCAGATTTAACAGTTGGGCTGAAATTGAACACTTATTAGCTAGATGGGGTTCACGTTAAGGGTTTTAAAAGACCACGAGATCAATCTTGTTTGAAATATCAATCAGTTGAATACTAAGTTGAGGTAAACACACAACTCAAACCTTCCAACCCAAATCTCCCATCGATATCAACGCAATCAATGGTTTAGGCAACGAAAAAAAATAATGTCGATTTAAGGCCCGATGAGAGCGTTTAGGATTAGGAGTGCAGAATCCTCTCCTATAGAAACACCTTCAAGACAAGACAAGACTCTTCCTATTTATCTCCATTGACTGATTTAATTTATGTTTTACGGTTCAGCAAGCAAATACCAATATAATTAATCACTTAGTAGATTCTTTCTGAATTAAATATGTTTAGCTATTTCTTTTGGAAGCTCCGGGTTATTTTAGAAAGCCAATTTTAACGCTATTGGAATATAATGACATATACTGGACTTAAATAACGATCAAATTGTCCAACACTGAACTACTATTCATACCGGTAACACGTTCTACAATTGTTTGTAGTCTCAACTTTGTACACACAGCCTGATTATAATTAATGCACATCATTGATACACGAGGCTCCAAAATGACACTCTGACACAGCGAGTTGTCAAGCCATATTCAGAATTTATAAGCAATCAGCTAACCTCTCATTCCTACCAAACCCACCAATAGGAAACCCAAGAAAAGGTTTGAATTATGAGTTCAGCTTTTGGACTAATAAAGGTCACTTGTTTAAAATTTAAAAAAAGGTATTGGTTGACATTATGTGGGGTCAGGAACCTCTATCCATCACTATTTAACCATCGTCAGCTAAAATGCAGAATTCCTTAATAGCTATATTCTGAACATTTCCTGTAAAAAAAATCTTTTTTAAAAGAGTCTATTTTCAATTTTACAAATGTCTAGAGATGGCAGAGAATGTGAGCTTAAAGCAACACTATACCTGGTTCATATAAACATGGAATTGAAAAGCTATATTGGACGTATTAAATACTATATTTCTCTGTTCTGGAAAAGGCATTTATCATAGCAAGGCGATGCCACACAAATCACTGCTACATCCCACTGCTATTTCCCTGGTCAAATGTGGCTGGAGGCAAGTGATATCTTCCAGTCAACACTATATGAAGACCATATCTTAAAATGATAGATCACCTCATTTTGTTCTGACAGAGGTATTTTCCGCTACAAACATCTGTCATTGAAATTCACAGTAATACAACCGAAGATCGGAGCGGTAGGAGATTTTGACAAACTGATTTACCAAGAGATTTGACAAACTGAATATAAAGATCCAATATGTGGATGGGTGGGGGCACTCATTAGCTGAATTGATTATGTTTTTGTAAACTCCCCTTGATTTTAGAGAATACAGTATATTTATCATCTGTGATTTGGTTTTGCAGGTTTTTTTCGGATATTTTACCATTTGAGGAGGTTTTAGATGTGACAACATTCATCCTCTGTAGGGCACAGAGAGAGAGAACAATAGGAACGGTCTACAGAGGGTTTAGCTCATGTGGAATGTAAAACTGGGACGACTTGGCACTTAGAAAGTCTCTCTCTCTCTCTCTCTCTCTCTCTCTCTCTCTCTCTCTCCTCTCTCCCTCTCTGTCTGTCTGTCTCTCTCTCTCCTCTCTCCCTCTCTCCCTCTCTCCCTCTCTCTCTGTCTCTCTGTCTCTGTCTCTGTCTCTCTCTCTCTCTCGCTCTCGCTCTCGCTCTGTCTGTCTGTCTGTCTGTCTGTCTGTCTGTCTGTCTGTCTGTCTGTCTGTCTGTCTGTCTGTCTCTCTCTCTCTCTCTCTCTCTCTCTCTGTCTGTCTGTCTGTCTGTCTGTCTGTCTGTCTGTCTGTCTGTCTGTCTGTCTGTCTGTCTGTCTGTCTGTCTGTCTGTCTGTCTGTCATAGAACCACAGTATGGATCTCAGTCAACTTACCGTCTAGAAAAACGAGCTCTGTACTGTAGCTCTGTACTGTAGCTCTCTGTACTGTAGCTCTGTACTGTAGCTCTGTACTGTAGCTCTCTGTACTGTAGCTCTGTACTGTAGCTCTGTACTGTAGCTCTCTGTACTGTAGCTCTGTACTGTAGCTCTCTGTACTGTAGCTCTGTACTGTAGCTCTGTACTGTAGCTCTGTACTGTAGCTCTGTACTGTAGCTCTCTGTACTGTAGCTCTGTACTGTAGCTCTGTACTGTAGCTCTGTACTGTAGCTCTCTGTACTGTAGCTCTCTGTACTGTAGCTCTGTACTGTAGCTCTCTGTACTGTAGCTCTCTGTACTGTAGCTCTGTACTGTAGCTCTGTACTGTAGCTCTGTACTGTAGCTCTCTGTACTGTAGCTCTGTACTGTAGCTCTGTACTGTAGCTCTCTGTACTGTAGCTCTGTACTGTAGCTCTCTGTATTGTAGCTCTGTACTGTAGCTCTGTACTGTAGCTCTCTGTACTGTAGCGCTGTACTGTAGCTCTCTGTACTGTAGCTCTGTACTGTAGCTCTCTGTACTGTAGCTCTCTGTACTGTAGCTCTCTGTACTGTAGCTCTGTACTGTAGCTCTCTGTACTGTAGCTCTCTGTACTGTAGCTCTGTCTGTAGCTCTCTGTACTGTAGCTCTCTGTACTGTAGCTCTCTGTACTGTAGCTCTGTGCTGTAGCTCTCTGTACTGTAGCTCTGTACTGTAGCTCTCTGTACTGTAGCTCTGTACTGTAGCTCTCTGTACTGTAGCTCTGTACTGTAGCTCTCTGTACTGTATCTCTCTGTACTGTAGCTCTGTACTGTAGCTCTCTGTACTGTAGCTCTGTACTGTAGCTCTCTGTACTGTAGCTCTGTACTGTAGCTCTGTACTGTAGCTCTCTGTACTGTAGCTCTGTACTGTAGCTCTGTACTGTAGCTCTGTACTGTAGCTCTCTGTACTGTAGCTCTGTACTGTAGCTCTCTGTACTGTAGCTCTGTACTGTAGCTCTCTGTACTGTAGCTCTGTACCGTACCTCTGTGTGTATAACTTTACTGAAAGCAGCAAGGGTGTCTGTAATAAACTGCCCCGCATTTAATGAGAGCCCTGAAGGCAACATAAGAAGTGTGAATGTATTACCCCTCAACAACATAATCTGCAGGGCTATATTCTCACTCCTTCAATTGCTTATGTACCGGCTTCTCATTGCTTTTAGTGGCTGTCGGAATTTCTTTGTTGTTTACGTCCGTACAGAGTGTTTGACATATAGCATGTCCCCGTTGCAAATGAGATACAGACTCATTACATACAGGCAGAGAGAGTGAGAACTGAAAACCTGACTGAACCCCCCTTTTGCCTCTCTTATCTCTTGTGAAAAATTCTAAATCCTGAAAGAAACCCCACTCAGACATATTTTGCGGTGGGGTGGGGGGGGTGTTATTATTTTCCAATATGCCGATCAATTTGTCAGTCATCCAGGCAGGTGGGCAGTGAAGTGGAAGGGCCGGGGGAAAAAAAGTGTTGTATGAGACGTGTTGTATGAGACGTAGAGTTAGTTTGATTTCCTGGTCCATGTTGGGAAGTGTTGTATGAGACGTTAGAGTTAGTTTGATTTCCTGGTCCATGTTGGGAAGTGTTGTATGAGACGTAGAGTTAGTTTGATTTCCTGGTCCATGTTGGGAAGTGTTGTATGAGACGTTAGAGTTAGTTTGATTTCCTGGTCCATGTTGGGAAGTGTTGTATGAGACGTAGAGTTAGTTTGATTTCCTGGTCCATGTTGGGAAGTGTTGTATGAGACGTAGAGTTAGTTTGATTTCCTGGTCCATGTTGGGAAGTGTTGTATGAGACGTAGAGTTAGTTTGATTTCCTGGTCCATGTTGGGAAGTGTTGTATGAGACGTAGAGTTAGTTTGATTTCCTGGTTCATGTTGGGAAGTGTTGTATGAGACGTAGAGTTAGTTTGATTTCCTGGTCCATGTTGGGAAGTGTTGTATGAGACGTAGAGTTAGTTTGATTTCCTGGTCCATGTTGGGAAGTGTTGTATGAGACGTAGAGTTAGTTTGATTTCCTGGTCCATGTTGGGAAGTGTTGTATGAGACGTAGAGTTAGTTTGATTTCCTGGTCCATGTTGGGAAGTGTTGTATGAGACGTAGAGTTAGTTTGATTTCCTGGTCCATGTTGGGAAGTGTTGTATGAGACGTAGAGTTAGTTTGATTTCCTGGTCCATGTTGGGAAGTGTTGTATGAGATGTAATGTTAGTTTGATTTCCTGGTCCATGTTGGGAAGTGTTGTATGAGACGTAGAGTTAGTTTGATTTCCTGGTCCATGTTGGGAAGTGTTGTATGAGATGTAGTGTTGGTTTGATTTCCTGGTTCATGTTGGGAAGTGTTGTATGAGACGTAGAGTTAGTTTGATTTCCTGGTTCATGTTGGGAAGTGTTGTATGAGACGTAGTTTGACTTCCTGGTCCATGTTGGGAAGTGTTGTATGAGACGTAGAGTTAGTTTGATTTCCTGGTTCATGTTGGGAAGTGTTGTATGAGACGTAGTTTGACTTCCTGGTCCATGTTGGGAAGTGTTGTATGAGACGTAGAGTTAGTTTGATTTCCTGGTTCATGTTGGGAAGTGTTGTATGAGACGTAGTTTGACTTCCTGGTCCATGTTGGGAAGTGTTGTATGAGACGTAGAGTTAGTTTGATTTCCTGGTTCATGTTGGGAAGTGTTGTATGAGACGTAGAGTTAGTTTGATTTCCTGGTCCATGTTGGGAAGTGTTGTATGAGACGTAGAGTTAGTTTGATTTCCTGGTCCATGTTGGGAAGTGTTGTATGAGACGTAGAGTTAGTTTGATTTCCTTGTTCATGTTGGGAAGTGTTGCTTGTATCTCTCATCCCAGGTCTACAGGGCGGCTACAAGGTTTTTCTACTTTCTGTTGTCCGTCTGTGTGTTCGGTTGGTGTTTTTTTTCTCTCTAACAGAACATGACACGTTGATTACGTAAAATGATGTGCAAACGACTCTCTCATCACGTTGGACACTTAACCAAGAAAGAGACTCCTCTGGAATCAGGTTACGTCGTTATGCTGCTTTTTACACTACATCTTCCATTGACCGATGATGACGTCTAAAACCCTTTGAGTTCATGCAGAAACGTATTGTGACTTTCCATGCCTAAGGAAGGTTACTATTACAGGCTGATCACGGCGTTATGTAGAGCAATAAACGCCTTTCAGAAGACCTTACTAACACTGCTCAGTGTGTTAACCAATAAACATATAGCTTTGGGTTGAAATCAAGAACAATCACACTATATACATATTTAAGAACTAGGCAATGTCTGATATTCTTGTGATTTTAGTATATTGATTGTTTACTATAAGAACAATCCCAGTTCTGTTGAACAGCGCTGTGTTTTACCCGCTGTGTTTGGAGACTGAGGTTGTAAAATCAAACATGTTGACCCTTTAAAACACGATGGGTTTAGAACCACACGTATGAAAACGCTCAGGGAATTAACAAGGGTGATCCCCATTGAACAGGTACATTCCTGCTTGGGCGTGTTGGCATATGCAATATCTGATTAACATAAAATGGATAAACAAACATTCTGTCTCATTTGCATATAAATATAAACAATTAATTGTTGTATCTGTAGTCCTGTCGTACATACATATTGCTATCAGCTTACATTTCTAAGTGGCAGAAACCAAAAAATAATAATTACTTCTTATAGTGTTTGTCTGGCTTTTTGTTTCTCGACAGAAATCCTTATAAAAAAACGCTCCCCGATTTCATGCACATTGTTTTTAGTTAATGATTTTCAGCTGTTTGTTGTTCCTCTGATAGCAGGAAAAACGTACCATATGCTCAGGCAAAAGAAAAATGATTAGCAAATGAAATCCTGGACAGCTGTCTGACTGAAAGCGTTTGGTTGATAGCATTCTGCTATCATAATTAGCTTAAGCATTGGGTTAATTAACTTTCTACCTGGATATGCATAATAATGAGGAACTGTGAAAAAACGCCGAGAAGCTTCTCCACTAAATCAACAACATTTGCAAAGGCCCATTTTTATTTGGTATTTCGAAAAGCATATTAGAATTTCAAAAGTGATTAATCCTGCAAACATTGTCACATTCTGTAGATTTTATTTGCAAGGACCAGATAGATCAACCTGAAACAATTGGAAGCTATTATATATAGCAGGAATAGCCTTTTCAAATCATAATTAAACTTCCTGAAAGCAAAATGACTGATTTAAAATGCTTTTGTTGGCTTGGGGTATCAGGCTCGTTGGCAGGGTTGTAAAGGAGGGTGCTACAAAGGCTGGAGGGAAATTCCACTTCAAACTCTAAAATAGGAAAAGTGTCAAATTGAAATATGGTTAATTGGTCCAATAATGAATTCCTTTGTGACCCGTCTGAAATGCTGTGTTGGATTGTATTTCAACATGATGTTATTTTTGAATGACAAGCCAGTGTCTTTCATTTCTATTTAAAAAGAGGGGAACGGAACTGGGAATATGGTAGATATATATAAAGGTGCCTTCTAGAACCCTTAAAGGGATCTTCAGTTGTCCCCATAGGAGAACCCTTTGAATAAACCTTTTTGGTTCAAGGTAGAACCCTTTTGAGTTCCGTGTAGAACCCTTTCCACAGAGGGTTCTACATGAAACCTAAAAGGGCTCTACCTGGAACCAAAAAAGGTTTCTCCTATGGGGACAGCCTAAGAACACTTTTGTTCCAGGTAGAACCCTTTTGAGTTCCGTGTAGAACCCTTTCCGTGAGGGTTCTACAGAGGGTTCTACATGAAACCTAAAAGGGCTCTACCTGGAACCAAAAAAGGTTTCTCCTATGGGGACAGCCTAAGAACACTTTTGTTCCAGGTAGAACCCTTTTGAGTTCCGTG
This sequence comes from Oncorhynchus kisutch, assembly GCF_002021735.2. Lineage (NCBI taxonomy): Eukaryota > Metazoa > Chordata > Actinopteri > Salmoniformes > Salmonidae > Oncorhynchus > Oncorhynchus kisutch. The sequence continues at coordinate 6,013 of NW_022265996.1, read as the reverse complement.
TAGAACCCTTTCCACAGAAGGTTCTAAATAACAGCCTAAGAACACGTTTGGAACCCTATTATCTCTACAAGTGTTCCGTAGAATGTTCCGTTTACCTTCCATATGTTATATACCGTCTGTTTGGCTGTCAACGTTATCTGAACTGTTTTATTCCGGCCTCCTTCTTCAGTGTCAGGATTCGTAGAGATGCGACGAGCAAGCAACAGTCTATTTCATCATGGTTCAGTCTGAACTCAGAGAGCTCTCACAGCGGCTTTCACAGAAAGGGTAACCCCAATGTTCTGGACATTGTGTAAACACAATGTACTGGTTGTACATAATATCAAAAGAAATGACTCTGTCCTGGTTCCCTTATTCATGTTGTCACGATTTACCAAATCACTCATTAAATAGTCTTTATGGTAGGGGTTCACTGTGGGTCTGAGGAGATGGCAGCCTAGCAGAGGGGACTGTGAATTTAGAGTAAAAACTGTAGTTTACATTTCCCCGAGCACCAGAGAGCATAGAACTTTATTGTGGAAAACGTCATGCTGGTCGACTGAAGTCACACACACACACAGAGCACAGCATCCTGGGAAAATATAGAACCCCTTTCTCTCCCAGAAAAATCCCATGTTCTGTCATGTACGCCAGTGGACAGGTAGAGGACAATATTTGGAGTGCAGAACATTTAGGTTTTCCTCTGGAGATGTTATGTCGTCTGCTACGTGTAGTTTGGAAGGACAGGAAGACAAGAGCTTGGTTTGTCCCGGGTGGGATTTTCTATTATTCATTTTTTTGTCTTCCCATGGTCAATCAATGGGTTCGAGAAGACAGCCCCTTCTGTCAATCAATGGGTCCGAGAAGACAGCCCCTTCTGTCAATCAATGGGTTCGAGAAGACAGCCCCTTCTGTCAATCAATGGGTACGAGAAGACAGCCTCTTCTGTCAATCAATGGGTACGAGAAGACAGCCCCTTCTGTCAATCAATGGGTCCGAGAAGACAGCCCCTTTCTGTCAATCAATGAGTGTGAGAAGACAGCCCCTTCTGTCAATCAATGGGTCCGAGAAGACAGCCCCTTCTGTCAATCAATGGGTGCGAGAAGACAGCCCATTCTGTCAATCAATGGGTCCGAGAAGACAGCCCCTTCTGTCAATCAATGAGTCCGAGAAGACAGCCCCTTTCTGTCAATCAATGCTTCCGAGAAGACAGCCCCTTTCTGTCAATCAATGGGTCCGAGAAGACAGCCCCTTTCTGTCAATCAATGGGTTCGAGAAGACAGCCCCTTTCTGTCAATCATGGGTTCGAGAAGACAGCCCCTTTCTGTCAATCAATGGGTCAGAGAAGACAGCCCCTTTCTGTCAATCAATGGATTTGAGAAGACAGCCCCTTCTGTCAATCAATGGGTCTGAGAAGACAGCCCCTTTCTGTCAATCAATGGGTCCGGGAAGACAGTCCCTTTCTGTCAATCAATGGGTTCGAGAAGACAGCCCCTTTCTGTCAATAAATGGGTCAGAGAACACAGCCCCTTTCTGTCAATCAATGGGTTCGAGAAGACAGCCCCTATCTGTCAATCAATGGGTACGAGAGACAGCCCCTTTCTGTCAATCAATGGGTCCGAGAAGACAGCCCCTTCTGTCAATCAATGGGTCTGAGAAGACAGCCCCTTTCCGTCAATCAATGGGGGAGAGAAGACAGCCCCTTTCCATCAATCAATGGATTTGAGAAGACAGCCCCTTCTGTCAATCAATGGGTCTGAGAAGACAGACCCTTTCTGTCAATCAATGGATTTGAGAAGACAGCCCCTTCTGTCAATCAATGGGTCTGAGAAGACAGCCCCTTTCTGTCAATCAATGGGTTCGAGAAGACAGCCCCTTTCTGTCAATCAATGGGTCCGGGAAGACAGTCCCTTTCTGTCAATCAATGGGTTCGAGAAGACAGCCCCTTTCTGTCAATAAATGGGTCAGAGAACACAGCCCCTTTCTGTCAATCAATGGGTCAGAGAAGACAGCCCCTTTCTGTCAATCAATGGGTCAGAGAAGACAGCCCCTTTCTGTCAATCAATGGGTCAGAGAAGACAGCCCCTTTCTGTCAATCAATGGGTCAGAGAAGACAGCCCCTTTCTGTCAATCAATGGGTCAGAGAAGACAGCCCCTTTCTGTCAATCAATGGGTCAGAGAAGACAGCCCCTTTCTGTCAATCAATGGGTCTGAGAAGACAGCCCCTTTCTGTCAATCAATGGGTCAGAGAAGACAGCCCCTTTCTGTCAATCAATGGGTCTGAGAAGACAGCCCCTTTCTGTCAATCAATGGGTCTGAGAAGACAGCCCCTTTCTGTCAATCAATGGGTCAGAGAAGACAGCCCCTTTCTGTCAATCAATGGGTCAGAGAAGACAGCCCCTTTCTGTCAATCAATGGGTCAGAGAAGACAGCCCCTTTCTGTCAATCAATGGGTCTGAGAAGACAGCCCCTTTCTGTCAATTCATGAAAGTTTTATTGGGATGTCAAAAGCTATTTAAAAAAAATTGCATGATTAGGGGAGATGTTGAGGATAGCATTTTCTCAGTTTGTCCAATGCCAGCCCTGGATCCCCCTGAGTGGTCGTTTGCAGTGAAGCAGGCATGCCATCCCTGGATTGGACCCCCCTGTGTGGTAGTTTGTAGTGAAGCAGGCATTCCAGCCCTGGATCCCCCTGTGTGGTAATTTGCAGTGAAGCAGGCATACCAGCCCTGGATCCCCCTGTGTGGTAGTTTGCAGTGTAGCAGGCATGCCAGCCCTGGATCCCCCTGTGTGGTAGTTTGCAGTGAAGCAGGCATACCAGCCCTGGATCCCCCTATGTGGTAGTTTGCAGTGAAGCAGGCATGCCAGCCCTGGATCCCCCTGAGTGGTTGTTTGCAGTGTAGCAGGCATGCCAGCCCTGGATCCCCCTGTGTGGTAGTTTGCAGTGAAGCAGGCATGCCAGCCCTGGATCCCCCGTGTGGTCGTTTGCAGTGAAGCAGGCATGCCAGCCCTGGATCCCCCTGTGTGGTAGTTTGCAGTGAAGCAGGCATGCCCGCCCTGGATCCCCCTGTGTGGTAGTTTGCAGTGAAGCAGGCATACCAGCCCTGGATCCCCCTATGTGGTAGTTTGCAGTGAAGCAGACATGCCAGCCCTGGATCCCCCTGAGTGGTTGTTTGCAGTGTAGCAGGCATGCCAGCCCTGGATCCCCCTGTGTGGTAGTTTGCAGTGAAGCAGGCATGCCAGCCCTGGATCCCCTGTGTGGTCGTTTGCAGTGAAGCAGGCATGCCAGCCCTGGATCTCCCTGTGTGGTAGTTTGCAGTGAAGCAGGCATGCCAGCCCTGGATCCCCCTGTGTGGTAGTTTGCAGTGAAGCAGATATGCCACCTCTGGATCCCCTTGTGTGGTAGTTTGCAGTGAAGCAGGCATACCACCTCTGGATCCACCTGTGTGGTAGTTTGCAGTGAAGCAGGCATACCAGCCCTGGATCCCCCTATGTGGTAGTTTGCAGTGAAGCAGACATGCCAGCCCTGGATCCCCCTGAGTGGTTGTTTGCAGTGTAGCAGGCATGCCAGCCCTGGATCCCCCTGTGTGGTAGTTTGCAGTGAAGCAGGCATGCCAGCCCTGGATCCCCTGTGTGGTCGTTTGCAGTGAACCAGGCATGCCAGCCCTGGATCTCCCTGTGTGGTAGTTTGCAGTGAAGCAGGCATGCCAGCCCTGGATCCCCCTGTGTGGTAGTTTGCAGTGAAGCAGGCATGCCAGCCCTGGATCCCCCTGAGTGGTTGTTTGCAGTGTAGCAGGCATGCCAGCCCTGGATCCCCCTGTGTGGTAGTTTGCAGTGAAGCAGGCATGCCAGCCCTGGATCCCCTGTGTGGTCGTTTGCAGTGAACCAGGCATGCCATCCCTGGATCCCCTATGTGGTTCTTTGCAGTGAAGCAGGCATGCCAGCCCTGGATCCCCCTGTGTGGTAGTTTGCAGTGAAGCAGGCATGCCAGCCCTGGATCCCCCTGTGTGGTAGTTTGCAGTGAAGCAGATATGCCACCTCTGGATCCCCTTGTGTGGTAGTTTGCAGTGAAGCAGGCATACCACCTCTGGATCCACCTGTGTGGTAGTTTGCAGTGAAGCAGGCATACCAGCCCTGGAGCCCCCTGTGTGGTAGTTTGCAGAGAAGCAGGCATACCAGCCCTGGATCCCCCTGTGTGGTAGTTTGCAGTGAAGCAGGCATGCCAGCCCTGGATCCCCCTGTGTGGTAGTTTGCAGTGAAGCAGGCATGCCAGCCCTGGATATCCCTGTGTTGTAGTTTGCAGTGAAGCAGGCATGCCAGCCCTGGATCCCCCTGTGTGGTAGTTTGCAGTGAAGCAGGCATGCCATCCCTGGATCCCCCTATGTGGTCGTTTGCAGTGAAGCAGGCATGCCAGCCCTGGATCCACCCTGTGTGGTAGTTTGCAGTGAAGCAGGCATGCCACTCTGGATCCCCCTGTGTGGTAGTTTGCAGTGAAGCAGACATGCCACCTCTGGATCCCCCTGTGTGGTAGTTTGCAGTGAAGCAAGCATGCCAGCCCTGGATCCCCCTGTGTGGTAGTTTGCAGTGAAGCAGGCATGCCAGCCCTGGAGCCCCCTGTGTGGTAGTTTGCAGTGAAGCGGGCATGCCAGCCCTGGATCCCCCTATGTGGTAGTTTGCAGTGAAGCAGGCATGCCAGCCCTGGATCCCCCTGAGTGGTTGTTTGCAGTGAAGCAGGCATGCCAGTCCTGGATCCCCCTGTGTGGTAGTTTGCAGTGAAGCAGGCATTCCAGCCCTGGATCCCCTTGTGTGGCAGTTTGCAGTGAAGCAGGTATACCACCCCTGGATCCCCCTGTGTGGCAGTTTGCAGTGAAGCAGGTATACCACCCCTGGATCCCCCTGTGTGGCAGTTTGCAGTGAAGCAGGTATACCACCCCTGGATCCCCCTGTGTGGCAGTTTGCAGTGAAGCAGCCATGCCACCCCTGGATCCCCCTGTGTGCTAGTTTGCAGTGAAGCAGGCATGCCAGCCCAGGCCTTGGTTGTTGTCAGGGTACTTTAAGGCACTGCAAGGCTCTCACTTCAGCTGAGGAGGTGAAATGTGTACTTCACAACCTGCTGTAAAGGGATTCCATGCTAACGAGGTTGACATTGAGGCGCTTTGATTCATTAAAACTTCAAATTCTATACAAATAAAAAGGTCCATTTTAATGTATTTAAAAAAATATATATATGTGTTATTTTGAGTTATTGAGGAAACAGATAATGTAGCTGATAATAATGATGTATATTTTGGTCCTCCTATGCTCCTCACAAACACGGATCATGAAAATATATTTCAGGTAGACAGATAAACATGGAAGTCCTAATACACCTCCTGTATGTTTGAAGTATTCATGACAAACAAGAAGGGCAGTGCAGGAAAAATAAAAATCCACATTTTGAAATTAATTAAATTCAAAACATCCATCCTGACATTCACAGTGACCTTCAGCTGTGATATCAAACACGTTTTTTTTTTGTTGCCAAAACCCGGACCCCTGGTGTTGTCAGTAGCCATCCTTATATGCACATTATTTTAGAATTTCACTTTGTCACATGTGAGGTCAGGCATTCGTAGTGGATATTTTATTTGCTCTGTGAGCAGAATAAACATGCAACCGGCAACCATTAAATCTGCCCTTGCTATATATTCTGCCATTCTCTCTCCCACTCTCTCCTCTCTCTCTCTCTCTCTCTCTCTCTCTCTCTCTCTCTCTCTCTCTCCTCTCTCTCTCCTCTCTCTCTGCTCTTCCCCTCTCTCTCTCTCTCTGGCTCTACCTTTCTCTCCTCTCTCTCTCTCTCATCCTCTCTCTCTTTCTCCCCCTCTCTCTCTCTCTCTCTCTCTCTCTCTCTCTCTCTCTCTCTCTCTCTCTCTGTCTCTCTCTCTCTCTCTCTCTCTCTCTCTCTCTCTCTCCTCTCTCTCCCTCTCTCTCTCTCGTATCTAACTCACTTTCTCTCTCTTTCTTTCTCTCTTGCTCTATATCTTGCTTTGTCTTG